>NC_084979.1:2537671-2585171 GCF_963691925.1 Scomber scombrus
CTTAGACACCATTATCCGCCACTCAGATGGTGAGAGGAACTGTCAGTGGTGTCACAGCATCTTTAAATGGGCTTTCTGCTGGCTGTTTCCTCGCTTACGGCCACGCCACCCTGAACATGCCCGATCTCGTCTGATCTCGGAAGCTAAGCAGGGTCGGGCCTGGTTAGTACTTGGATGGGAGACCGCCTGGGAATACCAGGTGCTGTAAGCTTTTTCCTCTCAGCTGTCACCAGAGGAGGGCGCTGTTGCTCCATCACCGCACACAGGGCGTTGAGAAACAAAGCTGCAATCATTCCAGCTGTGTGTGTATGCAGGGCAGAGAGGTGGCAATGAGACGCCTCACTTTCCAAGTAGTTTTGAGGGTTCCTGTGTTCACTGTTACAGCCTGTTAAAAGCCTGCAATCATCTTATAAGCGCATGTACACAAATAGCCTGAGAAACAACAATTCCTATGAAAGTAATGTTAAAGTATAGCATGTGTTTGATGGCTGAGACACCATTATCCGCCACTCAGATGGTGAGAGGAACTGTCAGTGGGGTCACAGCATCTTTAAATGGGCTTTCTGCTGGCTGTTTCCTCGCTTACGGCCACACCACCCTGAACACGCCCGATCTCGTCTGATCTCGGAAGCTAAGCAGGGTCGGGCCTGGTTAGTACTTGGATGGGAGACCGCCTGGGAATACCAGGTGCTGTAAGCTTTTTCCTCTCAGCTGTCACCAGAGGAGGGCGCTGTTGCTCCATCACCGCACACAGGGCGTTGAGAAACAAAGCTGCAATCATTCCAGCTGTGTGTGTATGCAGGGCAGAGAGGTGGCAATGAGACGCCTCACTTTCCAAGTAGTTTTGAGGGTTCCTGTTGTCACTGTTACAGCATGTTAAAAGCCTGCAATCATCTTATAAGCGCATGTACACAAATAGCCTGGGAAACAACTATTCCTATGAAAGTAATGTTAAAGTATAGCATGTGTTTGATGGCTGAGACACCATTATCCGCCACTCAGATGGTGAGAGGAACTGTCAGTGGTGTCACAGCATCTTTAAATGGGTTTTCTGCTGGCTGTTTCCTCGCTTACGGCCACACCACCCTGAACACGCCCGATCTCGTCTGATCTCGGAAGCTAAGCAGGGTCGGGCCTGGTTAGTACTTGGATGGGAGACCGCCTGGGAATACCAGGTGCTGTAAGCTTTTTCCTCTCAGCTGTCACCAGAGGAGGGCGCTGTTGCTCCATCACCGCACACAGGGCGTTGAGAAACAAAGCTGCAATCATTCCAGCTGTGTGTGTATGCAGGGCAGAGAGGTGGCAATGAGACGCCTCACTTTCCAAGTAGTTTTGAGGGTTCCTGTTGTCACTGTTACAGCCTGTTAAAAGCCTGCAATCATCTTATAAGCGCATGTACACAAATAGCCTGAGAAACAACAATTCCTATGAAAGTAATGTTAAAGTATAGCATGTGTTTGATGGCTGAGACACCATTATCCGCCACTCAGATGGTGAGAGGAACTGTCAGTGGTGTCACAGCATCTTTAAATGGGCTTTTTGCTGGCTGTTTCCTCGCTTACGGCCACACCACCCTGAACACGCCCGATCTCGTCTGATCTCGGAAGCTAAGCAGGGTCCGGCCTGGTTAGTACTTGCATGGGAGACCGCCTGGGAATACCAGGTGCTGTAAGCTTTTTCCTCTCAGCTGTCACCAGATGAGGGCGCTGTTGCTCCATCACCGCACACAGGGCGTTGAGAAACAAAGCTGCAATCATTCTAAGCTGTGTGTGTATGCAGGGCAGAGAGGTGGCACTGAGACGCCTCACTTTCCAAGTAGTTTTGAGGGTTCCTGTGTTCACTGTTACAGCCTGTTAAAAGCCTGCAATCATCTTATAAGCGCATGTACACAAATAGCCTGAGAAACAACAATTCCTATGAAAGTAATGTTAAAGTATAGCATGTGTTTGATGGCTGAGACACCATTATCCGCCACTCAGATGGTGAGAGGAACTGTCAGTGGTGTCCCAGCATCTTTTAATGGGCTTTCTGCTGGCTGTTTCCTCGCTTACGGCCACACCACCCTGAACACGCCCGATCTCGTCTGATCTCGGAAGCTAAGCAGGTTCGGGCCTGGTTAGTACTTGGATGGTAGACCGCCTGGGAATACCAGGTGCTGTAAGCTTTTTCCTCTCAGCTGTCACCAGAGGAGGGCGCTGTTGCTCCATCACCGCACACAGGGCGTTGAGAAACAAAGCTGCAATCATTCCAGCTGTGTGTGTATGCAGGGCAGAGAGGTGGCACTGAGACGCCTCACTTTCCAAGTAGTTTTGAGGGTTCCTGTGTTCACTGTTACAGCCTGTTAAAAGCCTGCAATCATCTTATAAGCGCATGTACACAAATAGCCTGAGAAACAACAATTCCTATGAAAGGAATGTTAAAGTATAGCATGTGTTTGATGGCTGAGACACCATTATCCGCCATTCAGATGGTGAGAGGAACTGTCAGTGGTGTCACAGCATCTTTAAATGGGCTTTCTGCTGGCTGTTTCCTCGCTTACGGCCACACCACCCTGAACACGCCCGATCTCGTCTGATCTCGGAAGCTAAGCAGGTTAGGGCCTGGTTAGTACTTGGATGGGAGACCGCCTGGGAATATCAGGTGCTGTAAGCTTTTTCCTCTCAGCTGTCACCAGAGGAGGGCGCTGTTGCTCCATCACCGCACACAGGGCGTTGAGAAACATAGCTGCAATCATTCCAGCTGTGTGTGTATGCAGGGCAGAGAGGTGGCAATGAGACGCCTCACTTTCCAAGTAGTTTTGAGGGTTCCTGTGTTCATTGTTACAGCCTGTTAAAAGCCTGCAATCATCTTATAAGCGCATGTACACAAATAGCCTGAGAAACAACAATTCCTATGAAAGTAATGTTAAAGTATAGCATGTGTTTGATGGCTGAGACACCATTATCCGCCACTCAGATGGTGAGAGGAACTGTCAGTGGTGTCACAGCATCTTTAAATGGGCTTTCTGCTGGCTGTTTCCTCGCTTACGGCCACACCAACCTGAACACGCCAGATCTCGTCTGATCTCGGAAGGTAAGCAGGGTCGGGCCTGGTTAGTACTTGGATGGGAGACCGCCTGGGAATACCAGGTGCTGTAAGCTTTTTCCTCTCAGCTGTCACCAGAGGAGGGTGCTGTTGCTCCATCATCGCACACAGGGCGTTGAGAAACAAAGCTGCAATCATTCCAGCTGTGTGTGTATGCAGGGCAGAGAGGTGGCAATGAGACGCCTCACTTTCCAAGTAGTTTTGAGGGTTCCTGTGTTCACTGTTACAGCCTGTTAAAAGCCTGCAATCATCTTATAAGCGCATGTACACAAATAGCCTGAGAAACAACAATTCCTATGAAAGTAATGTTAAAGTATAGCATGTGTTTGATGGCTGAGACACCATTATCCGCCACTCAGATGGTGAGAGGAACTGTCAGTGGTGTCACAGCATCTTTAAATGGGCTTTCTGCTGGCTGTTTCCTCGCTTACGGCCACACCACCCTGAACACGCCCGATCTCGTCTGATCTCGGAAGCTAAGCAGGGTCGGGCCTGGTTAGTACTTGGATGGGAGACCGCCTGGGAATACCAGGTGCTGTAAGCTTTTTCCTCTCAGCTGTCACCAGAGGAGGGCGCTGTTGCTCCATCACCGCACACAGGGCGTTGAGAAACAAAGCTGCAATCATTCCAGCTGTGTGTGTATGCAGGGCAGAGAGGTGGCAATGAGACGCCTCACTTTCCAAGTAGTTTTGAGGGTTCCTGTGTTCACTGTTACAGCCTGTTAAAAGTCTGCAATCATCTTATAAGCGCATGTACACAAATAGCCTGAGAAACAACAATTCCTATGAAAGTAATGTTAAAGTATAGCTTGTGTTTGATGGCTGAGACACCATTATCCGCCACTCAGATGGTGAGAGGAACTGTCAGTGGTGTCACAGCATCTTTAAATGGGCTTTCTGCTGGCTGTTTCCTCGCTTACGGCCACACCACCCTGAACACGCCCGATCTCGTCTGATCTCGGAAGCTAAGCAGGGTCGGGCCTGGTTAGTACTTGGATGGGAGACCGCCTGGGAATACCAGGTGCTGTAAGCTTTTTCCTCTCAGCTGTCACCAGAGGAGGGCGCTGTTGCTCCATCACCGCACACAGGGCGTTGAGAAACAAAGCTGCAATCATTCCAGCTGTGTGTGTATGCAGGGCAGAGAGGTGGCAATGAGACGCCTCACTTTCCAAGTAGTTTTGAGGGTTCCTGTGTTCACTGTTACAGCCTGTTAAAAGTCTGCAATCATCTTATAAGCGCATGTACACAAATAGCCTGAGAAACAACAATTCCTATGAAAGTAATGTTAAAGTATAGCTTGTGTTTGATGGCTGAGACACCATTATCCGCCACTCAGATGGTGAGAGGAACTGTCAGTGGGGTCACAGCATCTTTAAATGGGCTTTCTGCTGGCTGTTTCCTCGCTTACGGCCACACCACCCTGAACACGCCCGATCTCGTCTGATCTCGGAAGCTAAGCAGGGTCGGGCCTGGTTAGTACTTGGATGGGAGATTGCCTGGGAATACCAGGTGCTGTAAGCTTTTTCCTCTCAGCTGTCACCAGAGGAGGGCGCTGTTGCTCCATCACCGCACACAGGGCGTTGAGAAACAAAGCTGCAATCATTCCAGCTGTGTGTGTATGAAGGGCAGAGAGGTGGCACTGAGACACCCCACTTTCCAAGTAGTTTTGAGTGTTCCTGCTGTCACTGTTACAGCCTGTTAAAAGCCTGCAATCATCTTATAAGCGCATGTACACAAATAGCCTGAGAAACAACTATTCCTATGAATGTAATGTTAAAGTATAGCATGTGTTTGATGGCTGAGACACCATTATCCGCCACTCAGATGGTGAGAGGAACTGTCAGTGGTGTCACAGCATCTTTAAATGGGCTTTCTGCTGGCTGTTTCCTCGCTTACGGCCACGCCACCCTGAACACGCCCGATCTCATCTGATCTCGGAAGCTAAGTAGGGTCGGGCCTGGTTAGTACTTGGATGGGAGACCGCCTGGGAATACCAGGTGCTGCAAGCTTTTTCCTCTCAGCTGTCACCAGAGGAGGGCGCTGTTGCTCCATCACCGCACACAGGGCGTTGAGAAACAAAGCTGCAATCATTCCAGCTGTGTGTGTATGCAGGGCAGAGAGGTGGCAATGAGACGCCTCACTTTCCAAGTAGTTTTGAGGGTTCCTATTGTCACTGTTACAGCCTGTTAAAAGCCTGCAATCATCTTATAAGCGCATGTACACAAATAGCCTGGGAAACAACAATTCCTATGAAAGTAATGTTAAAGTATAGCATGTGTTTGATGGCTGAGACACCATTATCCGCCACTCAGATGGTGAGAGGAACTGTCAGTGGTGTCACAGCATCTTTAAATGGGCTTTCTGCTGGCTGTTTCCTCGCTTACGGCCACACCACCCTGAACACGCCCGATCTCGTCTGATCTCGGAAGCTAAGCAGGGTCGGGCCTGGTTAGTACTTGGATGGGAGACCGCCTGGGAATACCAGGTGCTGTAAGCTTTTTCCTCTCAGCTGTCACCAGAGGAGGGCGCTGTTGCTCCATCACCGCACACAGGGCGTTGAGAAACAAAGCTGCAATCATTCCAGCTGTGTGTGTATGCAGGGCAGAGAGGTGGCACTGAGACGCCTCACTTTCCAAGTAGTTTTGAGGGTTCCTGTGTTCACTGTTACAGCCTGTTAAAAGCCTGCAATCATCTTATAAGCGCATGTACACAAATAGCCTGAGAAACAACAATTCCTATGAAAGGAATGTTAAAGTATAGCATGTGTTTGATGGCTGAGACACCATTATCCGCCATTCAGATGGTGAGAGGAACTGTCAGTGGTGTCACAGCATCTTTAAATGGGCTTTCTGCTGGCTGTTTCCTCGCTTACGGCCACACCACCCTGAACACGCCCGATCTCGTCTGATCTCGGAAGCTAAGCAGGGTCGGGCCTGGTTAGTACTTGGATGGGAGACCGCCTGGGAATACCAGGTGCTGTAAGCTTTTTCCTCTCAGCTGTCACCAGAGGAGGGCGCTGTTGCTCCATCACCGCACACAGGGCGTTGAGAAACAAAGCTGCAATCATTCCAGCTGTGTGTGTATGCAGGGCAGAGAGGTGGCAATGAGACGCCTCACTTTCCAAGTAGTTTTGAGGGTTCCTGTGTTCACTGTTACAGCCTGTTAAAAGCCTGCAATCATCTTATAAGCGCATGTACACAAATAGCCTGAGAAACAACAATTCCTATGAAAGTAATGTTAAAATATAGCATGTGTTTGATGGCTGAGACACCATTATCCGCCACTCAGATGGTGAGAGGAACTGTCAGTGGTGTCACAGCATCTTCAAATGGGCTTTCTGCTGGCTGTTTCCTCGCTTACGGCCACACCACCCTGAACACGCCCTATCTCGTCTGATCTCGGAACCTAAGCAGGGTCGGGCCTGGTTAGTACTTGGATGGGAGACCGCCTAGGAATACCAGGTGCTGTAAGCTTTTTCCTCTCAGCTGTCACCAGAGGAGGGCGCTGTTGCTCCATCACCGCACACAGGGCGTTGAGAAACAAAGCTGCAATCATTCCAGCTGTGTGTGTATGAAGGGCAGAGAGGTGGCACTGAGACACCCCACTTTCCAAGTAGTTTTGAATGTTCCTGTTGTCACTGTTACAGCCTGTTAAAAGCCTGCAATCATCTTATAAGTGCATGTACACAAATAGCCTGAGAAACAACAATTCCTATGAAAGTAATGTTCAAGTATAGCATGTGTTTGATGGCAGAGACACCATTATCCGCCACTCAGATGGTGAGAGGAACTGTCAGTGGTGTCACAGCATCTTTAAATGGGCTTTCTGCTGGCTGTTTCTTCGCTTACGGCCACACCACCCTGAACACGCCCGATCTCGTCTGATCTCGGAAGCTAAGCAGGGTCGGGCCTGGTTAGTACTTGGATGGGAGACCGCCTGGGAATACCAGGTGCTGTAAGCTTTTTCCTCTCAGCTGTCACCAGAGGAGGGCGCTGTTGCTCCATCACCGCACACAGGGCGTTGAGAAACAAAGCTGCAATCATTCCAGCTGTGTGTGTATGCAGGGCAGAGAGGTGGCAATGAGACGCCTCACTTTCCAAGTAGTTTTGAGGGTTCCTCTTGCAATCATTCCAGCTGTGTGTGTATGCAGGGCAGAGAGGTGGCAATGAGACGCCTCACTTTCCAAGTAGTTTTGAGGGTTCCTGTTGTCACTGTTACAGCCTGTTAAAAGCCTGCAATCATCTTATAAGCGCATGTACACAAATAGCCTGAGAAACAACAATTCCTATGAAAGTAATGTTAAAGTATAGCATGTGTTTGATGGCTGAGACACCATTATCCGCCACTCAGATGGTGAGAGGAACTGTCAGTGGGGTCACAGCATCTTTAAATGGGCTTTCTGCTGGCTGTTTCCTCGCTTACGGCCACACCACCCTGAACACGCCTGATCTCGTCTGATCTCGGAAGCTAAGCAGGGTAGGGCCTGGTTAGTACTTGGATGGGAGACCGCCTGGGAATACCAGGTGCTGTAAGCTTTTTCCTCTCAGCTGTCACCAGAGGAGGGCGCTGTTGCTCCATCACCGCACACAGGGCGTTGAGAAACAAAGCTGCAATCATTCCAGCTGTGTGTGTATGCAGGGCAGAGAGGTGGCAATGAGACGCCTCACTTTCCAAGTAGTTTTGAGGGTTCCTGTGTTCATTGTTACAGCCTGTTAAAAGCCTGCAATCATCTTATAAGCGCATGTACACAAATAGCCTGAGAAACAACAATTCCTATGAAAGTAATGTTAAAGTATAGCATGTGTTTGATGGCTGAGACACCATTATCCGCCACTCAGATGGTGAGAGGAGTGGTGTCACAGCATCTTTAAATGGGCTTTCTGCTGGCTGTTTCCTCGCTTACGGCCACACCACCCTGAACACGCCCGATCTCGTCTGATCTCGGAAGCTAAGCAGGGTCGGGCCTGGTTAGTACTTGGATGGGAAACCGCCTGGGAATACCAGGTGCTGTAAGCTTTTTCCTCTCAGCTGTCACCAGAGGAGGGCGCTGTTGCTTCATCACCGCACACAGGGCGTTGAGAAACAAAGCTGCAATCATTCCAGCTGTGTGTGTATGAAGGGCAGAGAGGTGGCACTGAGACACCCCACTTTCCAAGTAGTTTTGAGGGTTCCTGCTGTCACTGTTACAGCCTGTTAAAAGCCTGCAATCATCTTATAAGCGCATGTACACAAATAGCCTGAGAAAAAACAATTCCTATGAAAGTAATGTTAAAGTATAGCATGTGTTTGATGGCTGAGACACCATTATCCGCCACTCAGATGGTGAGAGGAACTGTCAGTGGTGTCACAGCATCTTTAAATGGGCTTTCTGCTGGCTGTTTCCTCGCTTACGGCCACACCACCCTGAATACGCCCGATCTCGTCTGATCTCGGAAGCTAAGCAGGGTCGGGCCTGGTTAGTACTTGCATGGGAGACCGCCTGGGAATACCAGGTGCTGTAAGCTTTTTCCTCTCAGCTGTCACCAGATGAGGGCGCTGTTGCTCCATCACCGCACACAGGGCGTTGAGAAACAAAGCTGCAATCATTCTAAGCTGTGTGTGATGCAGGGCAGAGAGGTGGCACTTAGACGCCTCACTTTCCAAGTAGTTTTGAGGGTTCCTGTTGTCACTGTTACAGCCTGTTAAAAGCCTGCAATCATCTTATAAGCGCATGTACACAAATAGCCTGAGAAACAACAATTCCTATGAAAGTAATGTTAAAGTATAGCATGTGTTTGATGGCTGAGACACCATTATCCGCCACTCAGATGGTGAGAGGAACTGTCAGTGGGGTCACAGCATCTTTAAATGGGCTTTCTGCTGGCTGTTTCCTCGCTTACGGCCACACCACCCTGAACACGCCCGATCTCGTCTGATCTCGGAAGCTAAGCAGGGTCGGGCCTGGTTAGTACTTGGATGGGAGACCGCCTGGGAATACAAGGTGCTGTAAGCGTTTTCCTCTCAGCTGTCACCAGAGGAGGGCGCTGTTGCTCCATCACCGCACACAGGGCGTTGAGAAACAAAGCTGCAATCATTCCAGCTGTGTGTGTATGCAGGGCAGAGAGGTGGCACTGAGACGCCTCACTTTCCAAGTAGTTTTGAGGGTTCCTGTTGTCACTGTTACAGCCTGTTAAAAGCCTGCAATCATCTTATAAGCGCATGTACACAAATAGCCTGAGAAACAACAATTCCTATGAAAGTAATGTTAAAGTATAGCATGTGTTTGATGGCTGAGACACCATTATCCGCCACTCAGATGGTGAGAGGAACTGTCAGTGGTGTCACAGCATCTTTAAATGGGCTTTCTGCTGGCTGTTTCCTCGCTTACGGCCACACCACCCTGAACACGCCCGATCTCGTCTGATCTCGGAAGCTAAGCAGGGTCGGGCCTGGTTAGTACTTACATGGGAGACCGCCTGGGAATGCCAGGTGCTGTAAGCTTTTTCCTCTCAGCTGTCACCAGATGAGGGCGCTGTTGCTCCATCACCGCACACAGGGCGTTGAGAAACAAAGCTGCAATCATTCTAAGCTGTGTGTGTATGCAGGGCAGAGAGGTGGCACTGAGACGCCTCACTTTCCAAGTAGTTTTGAGGGTTCCTGTTGTCACTGTTACAGCCTGTTAAAAGCCTGCAATCATCTTATAAGCGCATGTACACAAATAGCCTGAGAAACAACAATTCCTATGAAAGTAATGTTAAAGTATAGCATGTGTTTGATGGCTGAGACACCATTATCCGCCACTCAGATGGTGAGAGGAACTGTCAGTGGGGTCACAGCATCTTTAAATGGGCTTTCTGCTGGCTGTTTCCTCGCTTACGGCCACACCACCCTGAACACGCCCGATCTCGTCTGATCTCGGAAGCTAAGCAGGGTAGGCCCTGGTTAGTACTTCGATGGGAGACCGCCTGGGAATACCAGGTGCTGTAAGCTTTTTCCTCTCAGCTGTCACCAGAGGAGGGCGCTGTTGCTCCATCACCGCACACAGGGCGTTGAGAAACAAAGCTGCAATCATTCCAACTGTGTGTGTATGCAGGGCAGAGAGGTGGCAATGAGACGCCTCACTTTCCAAGTAGTTTTGAGGGTTCCTGTGTTCACTGTTACAGCCTGTTAAAAGCCTGCAATCATCTTATAAGCGCATGTACACAAATAGCCTGAGAAACAACAATTCCTATGAAAGTAATGTTAAAGTATAGCATGTGTTTGATGGCGGAGACACCATTATCCGCCACTCAGATGGTGAGAGGAGTGGTGTCACAGCATCTTTAAATGGGCTTTCTGCTGGCTGTTTCCTCGCTTACGGCCACACCACCCTGAACACGCCCGATCTCGTCTGATCTCGGAAGCTAAGCAGGGTCGGGCCTGGTTAGTACTTGGATGGGAGACCGCCTGGGAATACCAGGTGCTGTAAGCTTTTTCCTCTCAGCTGTCACCAGAGGAGGGCGCTGTTGCTCCATCACCGCACACAGGGCGTTGAGAAACAAAGCTGCAATCATTCCAGCTGTGTGTGTATGCAGGGCAGAGAGGTGGCAATGAGACGCCTCACTTTCCAAGTAGTTTTGAGGGTTCCTGTGTTCACTGTTGAAGCCTGTTAAAAGCCTGCAATCATCTTATAAGCGCATGTACACAAATAGCCTGAGAAACAACAATTCCTATGAAAGTAATGTTAAAGTATAGCATGTGTTTGATGGCTGAGACACCATTATCCGCCACTCAGATGGTGAGAGGAACTGTCAGTGGTGTCACAGCATCTTTAAATGGGCTTTCTGCTGGCTGTTTCCTTGCTTACGGCCACACCACCCTGAACACGCCCGATCTCGTCTGATCTCGGAAGCTAAGCAGGGTCGGGCCTGGTTAGTACTTGGATGGGAGACCGCCTGGGAATACCAGGTGCTGTAAGCTTTTTCCTCTCAGCTGTCACCAGAGGAGGGCGCTGTTGCTCCATCACCGCACACAGGGCGTTGAGAAACAAAGCTGCAATCATTCCAGCTGTGTGTGTATGAAGGGCAGAGAGGTGGCACTGAGACACCCCACTTTCCAAGTAGTTTTGAGTGTTCCTGTTGTCACTGTTACAGCCTGTTAAAAGCCTGCAATCATCTTATAAGCGCATATACACAAATAGCCTGAGAAACAACAATTCCTATGAAAGTAATGTTAAAGTATAGCATGTGTTTGATGGCTGAGACACCATTATCCGCCACTCAGATGGTGAGAGGAACTGTCAGTGGTGTCACAGCATCTTTAAATGGGCCTGCAATCATCTTATAAGCGCATGTACACAAATAGCCTGAGAAACAACTATTCCTATGAAAGTAATGTTAAAGTATAGCATGTGTTTGATGGCTGAGACACCATTATCCGCCACTCAGATGGTGAGAGGAACTGTCAGTGGTGTCACAGCATCTTTAAATGGGCTTTCTGCTGGCTGTTTCCTCGCTTACGGCCACACCAACCTGAACACGCCCAATCTCGTCTGATCTCGGAAGCTAAGCAGGGTAGGCCCTGGTTAGTACTTCGATGGGAGACAGCCTGGGAATACCAGGTGCTGTAAGCTTTTTCCTCTCAGCTGTCACCAGAGGAGGGCGCTGTTGCTCCATCACCGCACACAGGGCGTTGAGAAACAAAGCTGCAATCATTCCAGCTGTGTGTGTATGCAGGGCAGAGAGGTGGCAATGAGACGCCTCACTTTCCAAGTAGTTTTGAGGGTTCCTGTGTTCACTGTTACAGCCTGTTAAAAGCCTGCAATCATCTTATAAGCGCATGTACACAAATAGCCTGAGAAACAACAATTCCTATGAAAGTAATGTTAAAGTATAGCATGTGTTTGATGGCTGAGACACCATTATCCGCCACTCAGATGGTGAGAGGAGTGGTGTCACAGCATTTTTAAATGGGCTTTCTGCTGGCTGTTTCCTCGCTTACGGCCACACCACCCTGAACACGCCCGATCTCGTCTGATCTCGGAAGCTAAGCAGGGTCAGGCCTGGTTAGTACTTGGATGGGAGACCGCCTGGGAATACCAGGTGCTGTAAGCTTTTTCCTCTCAGCTGTCACCAGAGGAGGGCGCTGTTGCTCCATCACCGCACACAGGGCGTTGAGAAACAAAGCTGCAATCATTCCAGCTGTGTGTGTATGAAGGGCAGAGAGGTGGCACTGAGACACCCCACTTTCCAAGTAGTTTTGAGTGTTCCTGCTGTCACTGTTACAGCCTGTTAAAAGCCTGCAATCATCTTATAAGCGCATGTACACAAATAGCCTGAGAAACAACTATTCCTATGAAAGTAATGTTAAAGTATAGCATGTGTTTGATGGCTGAGACACCATTATCCGCCACTCAGATGGTGAGAGGAACTGTCAGTGGTGTCACAGCATCTTTAAATGGGCTTTCTGCTGGCTGTTTCCTCGCTTACGGCCACACCACCCTGAACACGCCCGATCTCGTCTGATCTCTGGAAGCTAAGCAGGGTCGGGCCTGGTTAGTACTTGGATGGGAGACCGCCTGGGAATACCAGGTGCTGTAAGCTTTTTCCTCTCAGCTGTCACCAGAGGAGGGCGCTGTTGCTCCATCACCGCACACAGGGCGTTGAGAAACAAAGCTGCAATCATTCCAGCTGTGTGTGTATGCAGGGCAGAGAGGTGGCACTGAGACGCCTCACTTTCCAAGTAGTTTTGAGGGTTCCTGTTGTCACTGTTACAGCCTGTTAAAAGCCTGCAATCATCTTATAAGCGCATGTACACAAATAGCCTGAGAAACAACAATTCCTATGAAAGTAATGTTAAAGTGTAGCATGTGTTTGATGGCTGAGACACCATTATCCGCCACTCAGATGGTGAGAGGAACTGTCAGTGGTGTCACAGCATCTTTAAATGGGCTTTCTGCTGGCTGTTTCCTCGCTTACGGCCACACCACCCTGAACACGCCCGATCTCGTCTGATCTCGGAAGCTAAGCAGGGTCGGGCCTGGTTAGTACTTGGATGGGAGACCGCCTGGGAATACCAGGTGCTGTAAGCTTTTTCCTCTCAGCTGTCACCAGAGGAGGGCGCTGTTGCTCCATCACCGCACACAGGGCGTTGAGAAACAAAGCTGCAATCATTCCAGCTGTGTGTGTATGAAGGGCAGAGAGGTGGCACTGAGACACCCCACTTTCCAAGTAGTTTTGAGTGTTCCTGCTGTCACTGTTACAGCCTGTTAAAAGCCTGCAATCATCTTATAAGCGCATGTACACAAATAGCCTGAGAAACAACTATTCCTATGAAAGTAATGTTAAAGTATAGCATGTGTTTGATGGCTGAGACACCATTATCCGCCACTCAGATGGTGAGAGGAACTGTCAGTGGTGTCACAGCATCTTTAAATGGGCTTTCTGCTGGCTGTTTACTCGCTTACGGCCACACCACCCTGAACACGCCCGATCTCGTCTGATCTCGGAAGCTAAGCAGGGTCGGGCCTGGTTAGTACTTGGATGGGAGACCGCCTGGGAATACCAGGTGCTGTAAGCTTTTTCCTCTCAGCTGTCACCAGAGGAGGGCGCTGTTGCTCCATCACCGCAAACAGGGCGTTGAGAAACAAAGCTGCAATCATTCCAGCTGTGTGTGTATGAAGGGCAGAGAGGTGGCACTGAGACACCCCACTTTCCAAGTAGTTTTGAGTGTTCCTGCTGTCACTGTTACAGCCTGTTAAAAGCCTGCAATCATCTTATAAGCGCATGTACACAAATAGCCTGAGAAACAACTATTCCTATGAAAGTAATGTTAAAGTATAGCATGTGTTTGATGGCTGAGACACCATTATCCGCCACTCAGATGGTGAGAGGAACTGTCAGTGGTGTCACAGCATCTTTAAATGGGCTTTCTGCTGGCTGTTTCCTCGCTTACGGCCACACCACCCTGAACACGCCCGATCTCGTCTGATCTCGGAAGCTAAGCAGGGTCGGGCCTGGTTAGTACTTGGATGGGAGACCGCCTGGGAATACCAGGTGCTGTAAGCTTTTTCCTCTCAGCTGTCACCAGAGGAGGGCGCTGTTGCTCCATCACCGCACACAGGGCGTTGAGAAACAAAGCTGCAATCATTCCAGCTGTGTGTGTATGCAGGGCAGAGAGGTGGCAATGAGACGCCTCACTTTCCAAGTAGTTTTGAGGGTTCCTGTGTTCACTGTTACAGCCTGTTAAAAACCTGCAATCATCTTATAAGCGCATGTACACAAATAGCCTGAGAAACAACAATTCCTATGAAAGTAATGTTAAAATATAGCATGTGTTTGATGGCTGAGACACCATTATCCGCCACTCAGATGGTGAGAGGAACTGTCAGTGGTGTCACAGCATCTTCAAATGGGCTTTCCTACTGGCTGTTTCCTCGCTTACGGCCACACCACCCTGAACACGCCCGATCTCGTCTGATCTCGGAAGCTAAACAGGGTCGGGCCTGGTTAGTACTTGGATGGGAGACCGCCTGGGAATACCAGGTGCTGTAAGCTTTTTCCTCTCAGCTGTCACCAGAGGAGGGCGCTGTTGCTCCATCACCGCACACAGGGCTTTGAGAAACAAAGCTGCAATCATTCCAGCTGTGTGTGTATGAAGGGCAGAGAGGTGGCACTGAGACACCCCACTTTCCAAGTAGTTTTGAGTGTTCTTGTTGTCACTGTTACAGCCTGTTAAAAGCCTGCAATCATCTTATAAGCGCATGTACACAAATAGCCTGAGAAACAACAATTCCTATGAAAGTAATGTTAAAGTATAGCATGTGTTTGATGGCTGAGACACCATTATCCGCCACTCAGATGGTGAGAGGAACTGTCAGTGGTGTCACAGCATCTTTAAATGGGCTTTCTGCTGGCTGTTTCCTCGCTTACGGCCACACCACCCTGAACACGCCCGATCTCATCTGATCTCGGAAGCTAAGCAGGGTCGGGCCTGGTTAGTACTTGGATGGGAGACCGCCTGGGAATACCAGGTGCTGTAAGCTTTTTCCTCTCAGCTGTCACCAGAGGAGGGCGCTGTTGCTCCATCACCGCACACAGGGCGTTGAGAAACAAAGCTGCAATCATTCCAGCTGTGTGTGTATGCAGGGCAGAGAGGTGGCAATGAGACGCCTCACTTTCCAAGTAGTTTTGAGGGTTCTTGTTGTCACTGTTACAGCCTGTTAAAAGCCTGCAATCATCTTATAAGCGCATGTACACAAATAGCCTGAGAAACAACAATTCCTATGAAAGTAATGTTAAAGTATAGCATGTGTTTGATGGCTGAGACACCATTATCCGCCACTCAGATGGTGAGAGGAACTGTCAGTGGTGTCACAGCATCTTTAAATGGGCTTTCTGCTGGCTGTTTCCTCGCTTACGGCCACACCACCCTGAACACGCCCGATCTCGTCTGATCTCGGAAGCTAAGCAGGGTCGGGCCTGGTTAGTACTTGGATGGGAGACCGCCTGGGAATACCAGGTGCTGTAAGCTTTTTCCTCTCAGCTGTCACCAGAGGAGGGCGCTGTTGCTCCATCACCGCACACAGGGCGTTGAGAAACAAAGCTGCAATCATTCCAGCTGTGTGTGTATGCAGGGCAGAGAGGTGGCAATGAGACGCCTCACTTTCCAAGTAGTTTTGAGGGTTCCTGCTGTCACTGTTACAGCCTGTTAAAAGCCTGCAATAGCGCATCTACACAAATAGCCTGAGAAACAACAATTCCTATGAAAATAATGTTAAAGTATAGCATGTGTTTGATGGCTGAGACACCATTATCCGCCACTCAGATGGTGAGAGGAACTGTCAGTGGTGTCACAGCATCTTTAAATGGGCTTTCTGCTGGCTGTTTCCTCGCTTACGGCCACACCACCCTGAACACGCCCGATCTCGTCTGATCTCGGAAGCTAAGCAGGGTCGGGCCTGGTTAGTACTTGGATGGGAGACCGCCTGGGAATACCAGGTGCTGTAAGCTTTTTCCTCTCAGCTGTCACCAGAGGAGGGCGCTGTTGCTCCATCACCGCACACAGGGCGTTGAGAAACAAAGCTGCAATCATTCCAGCTGTGTGTGTATGCAGGGCAGAGAGGTGGCAATGAGACGCCTCACTTTCCAAGTAGTTTTGAGGGTTCTTGTTGTCACTGTTACAGCCTGTTAAAAGCCTGCAATCATCTTATAAGCGCATGTACACAAATAGCCTGAGAAACAACAATTCCTATGAAAGTAATGTTAAAATATAGCATGTGTTTGATGGCTGAGACACCATTATCCGCCACTCAGATGGTGAGAGGAACTGTCAGTGGTGTCACAGCATCTTTAAATGGGCTTTCTGCTGGCTGTTTCCTCGCTTGCGGCCACACCACCCTGAACACGCCCGATCTCGTCTGATCTCGGAAGCTAAGCAGGGTCGGGCCTGGTTAGTACTTGGATGGGAGACCGCCTGGGAATACCAGGTGCTGTAAGCTTTTTCCTCTCAGCTGTCACCAGAGGAGGGCGCTGTTGCTCCATCACCGCACACAGGGCGTTGAGAAACAAAGCTGCAATCATTCCAGCTGTGTGTGTATGAAGGGCAGAGAGGTGGCACTGAGACACCCCACTTTCCAAGTAGTTTTGAGTTTTCCTGTTGTCACTGTTACAGCCTGTTAAAAGCCTGCAATCATCTTATAAGCGCATGTACACATAGCCTGAGAAAGAACTATTCCTATGAAAGTAATGTTAAAGTATAGCATGTGTTTGATGGCTGAGACACCATTATCCGCCACTCAGATGGTGAGAGGAACTGTCAGTGGTGTCACAGCATCTTTAAATGGGCTTTCTGCTGGCTGTTTCCTCGCTTACGGCCACACCACCCTGAACACGCCCGATCTCGTCTGATCTCGGAAGCTAAGCAGGGTCGGGCCTGGTTAGTACTTGGATGGGAGACCGCCTGGGAATACCAGGTGCTGTAAGCTTTTTCCTCTCAGCTGTCACCAGAGGAGGGCGCTGTTGCTCCATCACCGCACACAGGGCGTTGAGAAACAAAGCTGCAATCATTCCAGCTGTGTGTGTATGCAGGGCAGAGAGGTGGCAATGAGACGCCTCACTTTCCAAGTAGTTTTGAGTGTTCTTGTTGTCACTGTTACAGCCTGTTAAAAGCCTGCAATCATCTTATAAGCGCATGTACACAAATAGCCTGAGAAACAACAATTCCTATGAAAGTAATGTTAAAGTATAGCATGTGTTTGATGGCTGAGACACCATTATCCGCCACTCAGATGGTGAGAGGAACTGTCAGTGGTGTCACAGCATCTTTAAATGGGCTTTCTGCTGGCTGTTTCCTCGCTTACGGCCACACCACCCTGAACACGCCCGATCTCGTCTGATCTCGGAAGCTAAGCAGGGTCGGGCCTGGTTAGTACTTGGATGGGAGACCGCCTGGGAATACCAGGTGCTGTAAGCTTTTTCCTCTCAGCTGTCACCAGAGGAGGGCGCTGTTGCTCCATCACCGCACACAGGGCGTTGAGAAACAAAGCTGCAATCATTCCAGCTGTGTGTGTATGAAGGGCAGAGAGGTGGCACTGAGACACCCCACTTTCCAAGTAGTTTTGAGGGTTCCTGCTGTCACTGTTACAGCCTGTTAAAAGCCTGCAATCATCTTATAAGCGCATGTACACAAATAGCCTGAGAAACAACTATTCCTATGAAAGTAATGTTAAAGTATAGCATGTGTTTGATGGCTGAGACACCATTATCCGCCACTCAGATGGTGAGAGGAGTGGTGTCACAGCATCTTTAAATGGGCTTTCTGCTGGCTGTTTCCTCGCTTACAGCCACACCACCCTGAACACGCCCGATCTCGTCTGATCTCGGAAGCTAAGCAGGGTCGGGCCTGGTTAGTACTTGGATGGGAGACCGCCTGGGAATACCAGGTGCTGTAAGCTTTTTCCTCTCAGCTGTCACCAGAGGAGGGCGCTGTTGCTCCATCACCGCACACAGGGCGTTGAGAAACAAAGCTGCAATCATTCCAGCTGTGTGTGTATGAAGGGCAGAGAGGTGGCACTGAGACACCCCACTTTCCAAGTAGTTTTGAGTGTTCCTGCTGTCACTGTTACAGCCTGTTAAAAGCCTGCAATCATCTTATAAGCGCATGTACACAAATAGCCTGAGAAACAACTATTCCTATGAAAGTAATGTTAAAGTATAGCATGTGTTTGATGGCTGAGACACCATTATCCGCCACTCAGATGGTGAGAGGAACTGTCAGTGGTGTCACAGCATCTTTAAATGGGCTTTCTGCTGGCTGTTTCCTCGCTTACGGCCACACCACCCTGAACACGCCCGATCTCGTCTTATCTCGGAAGCTAAGCAGGGTCGGGCCTGGTTAGTACTTGGATGGGAGACCGCCTGGGAATACCAGGTGCTGTAAGCTTTTTCCTCTCAGCTGTCACCAGAGGAGGGCGCTGTTGCTCCATCACCACACACAGGGCGTTGAGAAACAAAGCTGCAATCATTCCAGCTGTGTGTGTATGCAGGGCAGAGAGGTGGCAATGAGACGCCTCACTTTCCAAGTAGTTTTGAGGGTTCCTGTGTTCACTGTTACAGCCTGTTAAAAGCCTGCAATCATCTTATAAGCGCATGTACACAAATAGCCTGAGAAACAACAATTCCTATGAAAGTAATGTTAAAGTATAGCATGTGTTTGATGGCTGAGACACCATTATCCGCCACTCAGATGGTGAGAGGAACTGTCAGTGGTGTCACAGCATCTTTAAATGGGCTTTCTGCTGGCTGTTTCCTCGCTTACGGCCACACCACCCTGAACACGCCCGATCTCGTCTGATCTCGGAAGCTAAGCAGGGTCGGGCCTGGTTAGTACTTGGATGGGAGACCGCCTGGGAATACCAGGTGCTGTAAGCTTTTTCCTCTCAGCTGTCACCAGAGGAGGGGGCTGTTGCTCCATCACCGCACACAGGGCGTTGAGAAACAAAGCTGCAATCATTCCAGCTGTGTGTGTATGAAGGGCAGAGAGGTGGCACTGAGACACCCCACTTTCCAAGTAGTTTTGAGTGTTCCTGTTGTCACTGTTACAGCCTGTTAAAAGCCTGCAATCATCTTATAAGCGCATGTACACATAGCCTGAGAAAGAACTATTCCTATGAAAGTAATGTTAAAGTATAGCATGTGTTTGATGGCTGAGACACCATTATCCGCCACTCAGATGGTGAGAGGAACTGTCAGTGGTGTCACAGCATCTTTAAATGGGCTTTCTGCTGGCTGTTTCCTCGCTTACGGCCACACCACCCTGAACACGCCCGATCTCGTCTGATCTCGGAAGCTAAGCAGGGTCGGGCCTGGTTAGTACTTGGATGGGAGACCGCCTGGGAATACCAGGTGCTGTAAGCTTTTTCCTCTCAGCTGTCACCAGAGTAGGGCGCTGTTGCTCCATCACCGCACACAGGGCGTTGAGAAACAAAGCTGCAATCATTCCAGCTGTGTGTGTATGCAGGGCAGAGAGGTGGCAATGAGACGCCTCACTTTCCAAGTAGTTTTGAGTGTTCTTGTTGTCACTGTTACAGCCTGTTAAAAGCCTGCAATCATCTTATAAGCGCATGTACACAAATAGCCTGAGAAACAACTATTCCTATGAAAGTAATGTTAAAGTATAGCATGTGTTTGATGGCTGAGACACCATTATCCGCCACTCAGATGGTGAGAGGAACTGTCAGTGGTGTCACAGCATCTTTAAATGGGCTTTCTGCTGGCTGTTTCCTCGCTTACGGCCACACCACCCTGAACACGCCCGATCTCGTCTGATCTCGGAAGCTAAGCAGGGTCGGGCCTGGTTAGTACTTGGATGGGAGACCGCCTGGGAATACCAGGTGCTCTAAGCTTTTTCCTCTCAGCTGTCACCAGAGGAGGGCGCTGTTGCTCCATCACCGCACACAGGGCGTTGAGAAACAAAGCTGCAATCATTCCAGCTGTGTGTGTATGAAGGGCAGAGAGGTGGCACTGAGACACCCCACTTTCCAAGTAGTTTTGAGTGTTCCTGCTGTCACTGTTACAGCCTGTTAAAAGCCTGCAATCATCTTATAAGCGCATGTACACAAATAGCCTGAGAAACAACTATTCCTATGAAAGTAATGTTAAAGTATAGCATGTGTTTGATGGCTGAGACACCATTATCCGCCACTCAGATGGTGAGAGGAACTGTCAGTGGGGTCACAGCATCTTTAAATGGGCTTTCTCCTGGCTGTTTCCTCGCTTACGGCCACACCACCCTGAACACGCCCGATCTCGTCTGATCTCGGAAGCTAAGCAGGGTCGGGCCTGGTTAGTACTTGGATGGGAGACCGCCTGGTAATACCAGGTGCTGTAAGCTTTTTCCTCTCAGCTGTCACCAGAGGAGGGCGCTGTTGCTCCATCACCGCACACAGGGCGTTGAGAAACAAAGCTGCAATCATTCCAGCTGTGTGTGTATGCAGGGCAGAGAGGTGGCAATGAGACGCCTCACTTTCCAAGTATTTTTGAGTGTTCCTTTTGTCACTGTTACAGCCTGTTAAAAGCCTGCAATCATCTTATAAGCGCATGTACACAAATAGCCTGGGAAACAACAATTCCTATGAAAGTAATGTTAAAGTATAGCATGTGTTTGATGGCTGAGACACCATTATCCGCCACTCAGATGGTGAGAGGAACTGTCAGTGGTGTCACAGCATCTTTAAATGGGCTTTCTGCTGGCTGTTTCCTCGCTTACGGCCACACCACCCTGAACACGCCCGATCTCGTCTGATCTCGGAAGCTAAGCAGGGTAGGGCCTGGTTAGTACTTGGATGGGAGACCGCCTGGGAATACCAGGTGCTGTAAGCTTTTTCCTCTCAGCTGTCACCAGAGGAGGGCGCTGTTGCTCCATCACCGCACACAGGGCGTTGAGAAACAAAGCTGCAATCATTCCAGCTGTGTGTGTATGCAGGGCAGAGAGGTGGCAATGAGACGCCTCACTTTCCAAGTAGTTTTGAGGGTTCCTGTTGTCACTGTTACAGCCTGTTAAAAGCCTGCAATCATCTTATAAGCGCATGTACACAAATAGCCTGGGAAACAACAATTCCTATGAAAGTAATGTTAAAGTATAGCATGTGTTTGATGGCTGAGACACCATTATCCGCCACTCAGATGGTGAGAGGAACTGTCAGTGGTGTCACAGCATCTTTAAATGGGCTTTCTGCTGGCTGTTTCCTCGCTTACGGCCACACCACCCTGAACACGCCCGATCTCGTCTGATCTCGGAAGCTAAGCAGGGTAGGGCCTGGTTAGTACTTGGATGGGAGACCGCCTGGGAATACCAGGTGCTGTAAGCTTTTTCCTCTCAGCTGTCACCAGAGGAGGGCGCTGTTGCTCCATCACCGCACACAGGGCGTTGAGAAACAAAGCTGCAATCATTCCAGCTGTGTGTGTATGCAGGGCAGAGAGGTGGCAATGAGACGCCTCACTTTCCAAGTAGTTTTGAGGGTTCCTGTTGTCACTGTTACAGCCTGTTAAAAGCCTGCAATCATCTTATAAGCGCATGTACACAAATAGCCTGGGAAACAACAATTCCTATGAAAGTAATGTTAAAGTATAGCATGTGTTTGATGGCTGAGACACCATTATCCGCCACTCAGATGGTGAGAGGAACTGTCAGTGGTGTCCCAGCATCTTTTAATGGGCTTTCTGCTGGCTGTTTCCTCGCTTACGGCCACACCACCCTGAACACGCCCGATCTCGTCTGATCTCGGAAGCTAAGCAGGTTCGGGCCTGGTTAGTACTCGGATGGTAGACCGCCTGGGAATACCAGGTGCTGTAAGCTTTTTCCTCTCAGCTGTCACCAGAGGAGGGCGCTGTTGCTCCATCACCGCACACAGGGCGTTGAGAAACAAAGCTGCAATCATTCCAGCTGTGTGTGTATGCAGGGCAGAGAGGTGGCACTGAGACGCCTCACTTTCCAAGTAGTTTTGAGGGTTCCTGTGTTCACTGTTACAGCCTGTTAAAAGCCTGCAATCATCTTATAAGCGCATGTACACAAATAGCCTGAGAAACAACAATTCCTATGAAAGTAATGTTAAAGTATAGCATGTGTTTGATGGCTGAGACACCATTATCCGCCATTCAGATGGTGAGAGGAACTGTCAGTGGTGTCACAGCATCTTTAAATGGGCTTTCTGCTGGCTGTTTCCTCGCTTACGGCCACACCACCCTGAACACGCCCGATCTCGTCTGATCTCGGAAGCTAAGCAGGGTAGGGCCTGGTTAGTACTTGGATGGGAGACCGCCTGGGAATACTAGGTGCTGTAAGCTTTTTCCTCTCAGCTGTCACCAGAGGAGGGCGCTGTTGCTCCATCACCGCACACAGGGCGTTGAGAAACAAAGCTGCAATCATTCCAGCTGTGTGTGTATGCAGGGCAGAGAGGTGGCAATGAGACGCCTCACTTTCCAAGTAGTTTTGAGGGTTCCTGTTGTCACTGTTACAGCCTGTTAAAAGCCTGCAATCATCTTATAAGCGCATGTACACAAATAGCCTGGGAAACAACAATTCCTATGAAAGTAATGTTAAAGTATAGCATGTGTTTGATGGCTGAGACACCATTATCCGCCACTCAGATGGTGAGAGGAACTGTCAGTGGTGTCCCAGCATCTTTTAATGGGCTTTCTGCTGGCTGTTTCCTCGCTTACGGCCACACCACCCTGAACACGCCCGATCTCGTCTGATCTCGGAAGCTAAGCAGGTTCGGGCCTGGTTAGTACTCGGATGGTAGACCGCCTGGGAATACCAGGTGCTGTAAGCTTTTTCCTCTCAGCTGTCACCAGAGGAGGGCGCTGTTGCTCCATCACCGCACACAGGGCGTTGAGAAACAAAGCTGCAATCATTCCAGCTGTGTGTGTATGCAGGGCAGAGAGGTGGCACTGAGACGCCTCACTTTCCAAGTAGTTTTGAGGGTTCCTGTGTTCACTGTTACAGCCTGTTAAAAGCCTGCAATCATCTTATAAGCGCATGTACACAAATAGCCTGAGAAACAACAATTCCTATGAAAGTAATGTTAAAGTATAGCATGTGTTTGATGGCTGAGACACCATTATCCGCCATTCAGATGGTGAGAGGAACTGTCAGTGGTGTCACAGCATCTTTAAATGGGCTTTCTGCTGGCTGTTTCCTCGCTTACGGCCACACCACCCTGAACACGCCCGATCTCGTCTGATCTCGGAAGCTAAGCAGGGTCGGGCCTGGGTAGTACTTGGATGGGAGACAGCCTGGGAATACCAGGTGCTGTAAGCTTTTTCCTCTCAGCTGTCACCAGAGGAGGGCGCTGTTGCTCCATCACCGCACACAGGGCGTTGAGAAACAAAGCTGCAATCATTCCAGCTGTGTGTGTATGAAGGGCAGAGAGGTGGCACTGAGACACCCCACTTTCCAAGTAGTTTTGAGTGTTCCTGTTGTCACTGTTACAGCCTGTTAAAAGCCTGCAATCATCTTATAAGCGCATGTACACAAATAGCCTGAGAAACAACAATTCCTATGAAAGTAATGTTAAAGTATAGCATGTGTTTGATGGCAGAGACACCATTATCCGCCACTCAGATGGTGAGAGGAACTGTCAGTGGTGTCACAGCATCTTTAAATGGGCTTTCTGCTGGCTGTTTCTTCGCTTACGGCCACACCACCATGAACACGCCCGATCTCGTCTGATCTCGGAAGCTAAGCAGGGTCGGGCCTGGTTAGTACTTGGATGGGAGACCGCCTGGGAATACCAGGTGCTGTAAGCTTTTTCCTCTCAGCTGTCACCAGAGGAGGGCGCTGTTGCTCCATCACCGCACACAGGGCGTTGAGAAACAAAGCTGCAATCATTCCAGCTGTGTGTGTATGCAGGGCAGAGAGGTGGCAATGAGACGCCTCACTTTCCAAGTAGTTTTGAGGGTTCCTGTGTTCACTGTTACAGCCTGTTAAAAGCCTGCAATCATCTTATAAGCGCATGTACACAAATAGCCTGAGAAACAACAATTCCTATGAAAGTAATGTTAAAGTATAGCATGTGTTTGATGGCTGAGACACCATTATCCGCCACTCAGATGGTGAGAGGAACTGTCAGTGGGGTCACAGCATCTTTAAATGGGCTTTCTGCTGGCTGTTTCCTCGCTTACGGCCACACCACCCTGAACACGCCCGATCTCGTCTGATCTCGGAAGCTAAGCAGGTTCGGGCCTGGTTAGTACTTGGATGGGAGACCGCCTGGGAATACCAGGTGCTGTAAGCTTTTTCCTCTCAGCTGTCACCAGAGGAGGGCGCTGTTGCTCCATCACCGCACACAGGGCGTTGAGAAATAAAGCTGCAATCATTCCAGCTGTGTGTGTATGAAGGGCAGAGAGGTGGCAATGAGACGCCTCACTTTCCAAGTAGTTTTGAGGGTTCCTGTTGTCACTGTTACAGCCTGTTAAAAGCCTGCAATCATCTTATAAGCGCATGTACACAAATAGCCTGGGAAACAACAATTCCTATGAAAGTAATGTTAAAGTATAGCATGTGTTTGATGGCTGAGACACCATTATCCGCCACTCAGATGGTGAGAGGAACTGTCAGTGGTGTCACAGCATCTTTAAATGGGCTTTCTGCTGGCTGTTTCCTCGCTTACGGCCACACCACCCTGAACACGCCCGATCTCATCTGATCTCGGAAGGTAAGCAGGGTCGGGCCTGGTTAGTACTTGGATGGGAGACCGCCTGGGAATACCAGGTGCTGTAATCTTTTTCCTCTCAGCTGTCACCAGAGGAGGGCGCTGTTGCTCCATCACCGCACACAGGGCGTTGAGAAACAAAGCTGCAATCATTCCAGCTGTGTGTGTATGAAGGGCAAAGAGGTGGCACTGAGACACCCCACTTTCCAAGTAGTTTTGAGTGTTCCTGCTGTCACTGTTACAGCCTGTTAAAAGCCTGCAATCATCTTATAAGCGCATGTACACAAATAGCCTGAGAAACAACTATTCCTATGAAAGTAATGTTAAAGTATAGCATGTGTTTGATGGCTGAGACACAATTATCCGCCACTCAGATGGTGAGAGGAACTGTCAGTGGTGTCACAGCATCTTTAAATGGGTTTTCTGCTGGCTGTTTCCTCGCTTACGGCCACATCACCCTGAACACGCCCGATCTCGTCTGATCTCGGAAGCTAAGCAGGGTCGGGCCTGGTTAGTACTTGGATGGGAGACCGCCTGGGAATACCAGGTGCTGTAAGCTTTTTCCTCTCAGCTGTCACCAGAGGAGGGCGCTGTTGCTCCATCACCGCACACAGGGCGTTGAGAAACAAAGCTGCAATCATTCCAGCTGTGTGTGTATGCAGGGCAGAGAGGTGGCACTGAGACGCCTCACTTTCCAAGTAGTTTTGAGGGTTCCTGTTGTCACTGTTACAGCCTGTTAAAAGCCTGCAATCATCTTATAAGCGCATGTACACAAATAGCCTGAGAAACAACAATTCCTATGAAAGTAATGTTAAAATATAGCATGTGTTTGATGGCTGAGACACCATTATCCGCCACTCAGATGGTGAGAGGAACTGTCAGTGGTGTCACAGCATCTTTAAATGGGCTTTTTGCTGGCTGTTTCCTCGCTTACGGCCACACCACCCTGAACACGCCCGATCTCGTCTGATCTCGGAAGCTAAGCAGGGTCCGGCCTGGTTAGTACTTGCATGGGAGACCGCCTGGGAATACCAGGTGCTGTAAGCTTTTTCCTCTCAGCTGTCACCAGATGAGGGCGCTGTTGCTCCATCACCGCACACAGGGCGTTGAGAAACAAAGCTGCAATCATTCTAAGCTGTGTGTGTATGCAGGGCAGAGAGGTGGCACTGAGACGCCTCACTTTCCAAGTAGTTTTGAGGGTTCCTGTGTTCACTGTTACAGCCTGTTAAAAGCCTGCAATCATCTTATAAGCGCATGTACACAAATAGCCTGAGAAACAACAATTCCTATGAAAGTAATGTTAAAGTATAGCATGTGTTTGATGGCTGAGACACCATTATCCGCCACTCAGATGGTGAGAGGAACTGTCAGTGGTGTCCCAGCATCTTTTAATGGGCTTTCTGCTGGCTGTTTCCTCGCTTTTGGCCACACCACCCTGAACACGCCCGATCTCGTCTGATCTCGGAAGCTAAGCAGGTTCGGGTCTGGTTATTACTTGGATGGTAGACCGCATGGGAATACCAGGTGCTGTAAGCTTTTTCCTCTCAGCTGTCACCAGAGGAGGGCGCTGTTGCTCCATCACCGCACACAGGGCGTTGAGAAACAAAGCTGCAATCATTCCAGCTGTGTGTGTATGCAGGGCAGAGAGGTGGCACTGAGACGCCTCACTTTCCAAGTGGTTTTGAGGGTTCCTGTGTTCACTGTTACAGCCTGTTAAAAGCCTGCAATCATCTTATAAGCGCATGTACACAAATAGCCTGAGAAACAACTATTCCTATGAAAGTAATGTTAAAGTATAGCATGTGTTTGATGGCTGAGACACAATTATCCGCCACTCAGATGGTGAGAGGAACTGTCAGTGGTGTCACAGCATCTTTAAATGGGTTTTCTGCTGGCTGTTTCCTCGCTTACGGCCACATCACCCTGAACACGCCCGATCTCGTCTGATCTCGGAAGCTAAGCAGGGTCGGGCCTGGTTAGTACTTGGATGGGAGACCGCCTGGGAATACCAGGTGCTGTAAGCTTTTTCCTCTCAGCTGTCACCAGAGGAGGGCGCTGTTGCTCCATCACCGCACACAGGGCGTTGAGAAACAAAGCTGCAATCATTCCAGCTGTGTGTGTATGCAGGGCAGAGAGGTGGCACTGAGACGCCTCACTTTCCAAGTAGTTTTGAGGGTTCCTGTTGTCACTGTTACAGCCTGTTAAAAGCCTGCAATCATCTTATAAGCGCATGTACACAAATAGCCTGAGAAACAACAATTCCTATGAAAGTAATGTTAAAATATAGCATGTGTTTGATGGCTGAGACACCATTATCCGCCACTCAGATGGTGAGAGGAACTGTCAGTGGTGTCACAGCATCTTTAAATGGGCTTTCTGCTGGCTGTTTCCTCGCTTTCGGCCACACCACCCTGAACACGCCCGATCTCGTCTGATCTCGGAAGCTAAGCAGGGTCGGGCCTGGTTAGTACTTGGATGGGAGACCGCCTGGGAATACCAGGTGCTGTAAGCTTTTTCCTCTCAGCTGTCACCAGAGGAGGGCGCTGTTGCTCCATCACCGCACACAGGGCGTTGAGAAACAAAGCTGCAATCATTCCAGCTGTGTGTGTATGCAGGGCAGAGCGGTGGCAATGAGACGCCTCACTTTCCAAGTAGTTTTGAGGGTTCCTGTTGTCACTGTTACAGCCTGTTAAAAGCCTGCAATCATCTTATAAGCGCATGTACACAAATAGCCTGAGAAACAACTATTCCTATGAAAGTAATGTTAAAGTATAGCATGTGTTTGATGGCTGAGACACCATTATCCGCCACTCAGATGGTGAGAGGAACTGTCAGTGGTGTCACAGCATCTTTAAATGGGCTTTCTGCTGGCTGTTTCCTCGCTTACGGCCACACCACCCTGAACACGCCCGATCTCGTCTGATCTCGGAAGCTAAGCAGGGTCGGGCCTGGTTAGTACTTGGATGGGAGACCGCCTGGGAATACCAGGTGCTCTAAGCTTTTTCCTCTCAGCTGTCACCAGAGGAGGGCGCTGTTGCTCCATCACCGCACACAGGGCGTTGAGAAACAAAGCTGCAATCATTCCAGCTGTGTGTGTATGAAGGGCAGAGAGGTGGCACTGAGACACCCCACTTTCCAAGTAGTTTTGAGTGTTCCTGCTGTCACTGTTACAGCCTGTTAAAAGCCTGCAATCATCTTATAAGCGCATGTACACAAATAGCCTGAGAAACAACTATTCCTATGAAAGTAATGTTAAAGTATAGCATGTGTTTGATGGCTGAGACACCATTATCCGCCACTCAGATGGTGAGAGGAACTGTCAGTGGGGTCACAGCATCTTTAAATGGGCTTTCTCCTGGCTGTTTCCTCGCTTACGGCCACACCACCCTGAACACGCCCGATCTCGTCTGATCTCGGAAGCTAAGCAGGGTCGGGCCTGGTTAGTACTTGGATGGGAGACCGCCTGGGAATACCAGGTGCTGTAAGCTTTTTCCTCTCAGCTGTCACCAGAGGAGGGCGCTGTTGCTCCATCACCGCACACAGGGCGTTGAGAAACAAAGCTGCAATCATTCCAGCTGTGTGTGTATGCAGGGCAGAGAGGTGGCAATGAGACGCCTCACTTTCCAAGTATTTTTGAGTGTTCCTTTTGTCACTGTTACAGCCTGTTAAAAGCCTGCAATCATCTTATAAGCGCATGTACACAAATAGCCTGGGAAACAACAATTCCTATGAAAGTAATGTTAAAGTATAGCATGTGTTTGATGGCTGAGACACCATTATCCGCCACTCAGATGGTGAGAGGAACTGTCAGTGGTGTCACAGCATCTTTAAATGGGCTTTCTGCTGGCTGTTTCCTCGCTTACGGCCACACCACCCTGAACACGCCCGATCTCGTCTGATCTCGGAAGCTAAGCAGGGTAGGGCCTGGTTAGTACTTGGATGGGAGACCGCCTGGGAATACCAGGTGCTGTAAGCTTTTTCCTCTCAGCTGTCACCAGAGGAGGGCGCTGTTGCTCCATCACCGCACACAGGGCGTTGAGAAACAAAGCTGCAATCATTCCAGCTGTGTGTGTATGCAGGGCAGAGAGGTGGCAATGAGACGCCTCACTTTCCAAGTAGTTTTGAGGGTTCCTGTTGTCACTGTTACAGCCTGTTAAAAGCCTGCAATCATCTTATAAGCGCATGTACACAAATAGCCTGGGAAACAACAATTCCTATGAAAGTAATGTTAAAGTATAGCATGTGTTTGATGGCTGAGACACCATTATCCGCCACTCAGATGGTGAGAGGAACTGTCAGTGGTGTCACAGCATCTTTAAATGGGCTTTCTGCTGGCTGTTTCCTCGCTTACGGCCACACCACCCTGAACACGCCCGATCTCGTCTGATCTCGGAAGCTAAGCAGGGTAGGGCCTGGTTAGTACTTGGATGGGAGACCGCCTGGGAATACCAGGTGCTGTAAGCTTTTTCCTCTCAGCTGTCACCAGAGGAGGGCGCTGTTGCTCCATCACCGCACACAGGGCGTTGAGAAACAAAGCTGCAATCATTCCAGCTGTGTGTGTATGCAGGGCAGAGAGGTGGCAATGAGACGCCTCACTTTCCAAGTAGTTTTGAGGGTTCCTGTTGTCACTGTTACAGCCTGTTAAAAGCCTGCAATCATCTTATAAGCGCATGTACACAAATAGCCTGGGAAACAACAATTCCTATGAAAGTAATGTTAAAGTATAGCATGTGTTTGATGGCTGAGACACCATTATCCGCCACTCAGATGGTGAGAGGAACTGTCAGTGGTGTCCCAGCATCTTTTAATGGGCTTTCTGCTGGCTGTTTCCTCGCTTACGGCCACACCACCCTGAACACGCCCGATCTCGTCTGATCTCGGAAGCTAAGCAGGTTCGGGCCTGGTTAGTACTCGGATGGTAGACCGCCTGGGAATACCAGGTGCTGTAAGCTTTTTCCTCTCAGCTGTCACCAGAGGAGGGCGCTGTTGCTCCATCACCGCACACAGGGCGTTGAGAAACAAAGCTGCAATCATTCCAGCTGTGTGTGTATGCAGGGCAGAGAGGTGGCACTGAGACGCCTCACTTTCCAAGTAGTTTTGAGGGTTCCTGTGTTCACTGTTACAGCCTGTTAAAAGCCTGCAATCATCTTATAAGCGCATGTACACAAATAGCCTGAGAAACAACAATTCCTATGAAAGTAATGTTAAAGTATAGCATGTGTTTGATGGCTGAGACACCATTATCCGCCATTCAGATGGTGAGAGGAACTGTCAGTGGTGTCACAGCATCTTTAAATGGGCTTTCTGCTGGCTGTTTCCTCGCTTACGGCCACACCACCCTGAACACGCCCGATCTCGTCTGATCTCGGAAGCTAAGCAGGGTAGGGCCTGGTTAGTACTTGGATGGGAGACCGCCTGGGAATACTAGGTGCTGTAAGCTTTTTCCTCTCAGCTGTCACCAGAGGAGGGCGCTGTTGCTCCATCACCGCACACAGGGCGTTGAGAAACAAAGCTGCAATCATTCCAGCTGTGTGTGTATGCAGGGCAGAGAGGTGGCAATGAGACGCCTCACTTTCCAAGTAGTTTTGAGGGTTCCTGTTGTCACTGTTACAGCCTGTTAAAAGCCTGCAATCATCTTATAAGCGCATGTACACAAATAGCCTGGGAAACAACAATTCCTATGAAAGTAATGTTAAAGTATAGCATGTGTTTGATGGCTGAGACACCATTATCCGCCACTCAGATGGTGAGAGGAACTGTCAGTGGTGTCCCAGCATCTTTTAATGGGCTTTCTGCTGGCTGTTTCCTCGCTTACGGCCACACCACCCTGAACACGCCCGATCTCGTCTGATCTCGGAAGCTAAGCAGGTTCGGGCCTGGTTAGTACTCGGATGGTAGACCGCCTGGGAATACCAGGTGCTGTAAGCTTTTTCCTCTCAGCTGTCACCAGAGGAGGGCGCTGTTGCTCCATCACCGCACACAGGGCGTTGAGAAACAAAGCTGCAATCATTCCAGCTGTGTGTGTATGCAGGGCAGAGAGGTGGCACTGAGACGCCTCACTTTCCAAGTAGTTTTGAGGGTTCCTGTGTTCACTGTTACAGCCTGTTAAAAGCCTGCAATCATCTTATAAGCGCATGTACACAAATAGCCTGAGAAACAACAATTCCTATGAAAGTAATGTTAAAGTATAGCATGTGTTTGATGGCTGAGACACCATTATCCGCCATTCAGATGGTGAGAGGAACTGTCAGTGGTGTCACAGCATCTTTAAATGGGCTTTCTGCTGGCTGTTTCCTCGCTTACGGCCACACCACCCTGAACACGCCCGATCTCGTCTGATCTCGGAAGCTAAGCAGGGTCGGGCCTGGGTAGTACTTGGATGGGAGACAGCCTGGGAATACCAGGTGCTGTAAGCTTTTTCCTCTCAGCTGTCACCAGAGGAGGGCGCTGTTGCTCCATCACCGCACACAGGGCGTTGAGAAACAAAGCTGCAATCATTCCAGCTGTGTGTGTATGAAGGGCAGAGAGGTGGCACTGAGACACCCCACTTTCCAAGTAGTTTTGAGTGTTCCTGTTGTCACTGTTACAGCCTGTTAAAAGCCTGCAATCATCTTATAAGCGCATGTACACAAATAGCCTGAGAAACAACAATTCCTATGAAAGTAATGTTAAAGTATAGCATGTGTTTGATGGCAGAGACACCATTATCCGCCACTCAGATGGTGAGAGGAACTGTCAGTGGTGTCACAGCATCTTTAAATGGGCTTTCTGCTGGCTGTTTCTTCGCTTACGGCCACACCACCATGAACACGCCCGATCTCGTCTGATCTCGGAAGCTAAGCAGGGTCGGGCCTGGTTAGTACTTGGATGGGAGACCGCCTGGGAATACCAGGTGCTGTAAGCTTTTTCCTCTCAGCTGTCACCAGAGGAGGGCGCTGTTGCTCCATCACCGCACACAGGGCGTTGAGAAACAAAGCTGCAATCATTCCAGCTGTGTGTGTATGCAGGGCAGAGAGGTGGCAATGAGACGCCTCACTTTCCAAGTAGTTTTGAGGGTTCCTGTGTTCACTGTTACAGCCTGTTAAAAGCCTGCAATCATCTTATAAGCGCATGTACACAAATAGCCTGAGAAACAACAATTCCTATGAAAGTAATGTTAAAGTATAGCATGTGTTTGATGGCTGAGACACCATTATCCGCCACTCAGATGGTGAGAGGAACTGTCAGTGGGGTCACAGCATCTTTAAATGGGCTTTCTGCTGGCTGTTTCCTCGCTTACGGCCACACCACCCTGAACACGCCCGATCTCGTCTGATCTCGGAAGCTAAGCAGGTTCGGGCCTGGTTAGTACTTGGATGGGAGACCGCCTGGGAATACCAGGTGCTGTAAGCTTTTTCCTCTCAGCTGTCACCAGAGGAGGGCGCTGTTGCTCCATCACCGCACACAGGGCGTTGAGAAATAAAGCTGCAATCATTCCAGCTGTGTGTGTATGAAGGGCAGAGAGGTGGCAATGAGACGCCTCACTTTCCAAGTAGTTTTGAGGGTTCCTGTTGTCACTGTTACAGCCTGTTAAAAGCCTGCAATCATCTTATAAGCGCATGTACACAAATAGCCTGGGAAACAACAATTCCTATGAAAGTAATGTTAAAGTATAGCATGTGTTTGATGGCTGAGACACCATTATCCGCCACTCAGATGGTGAGAGGAACTGTCAGTGGTGTCACAGCATCTTTAAATGGGCTTTCTGCTGGCTGTTTCCTCGCTTACGGCCACACCACCCTGAACACGCCCGATCTCATCTGATCTCGGAAGGTAAGCAGGGTCGGGCCTGGTTAGTACTTGGATGGGAGACCGCCTGGGAATACCAGGTGCTGTAATCTTTTTCCTCTCAGCTGTCACCAGAGGAGGGCGCTGTTGCTCCATCACCGCACACAGGGCGTTGAGAAACAAAGCTGCAATCATTCCAGCTGTGTGTGTATGAAGGGCAAAGAGGTGGCACTGAGACACCCCACTTTCCAAGTAGTTTTGAGTGTTCCTGCTGTCACTGTTACAGCCTGTTAAAAGCCTGCAATCATCTTATAAGCGCATGTACACAAATAGCCTGAGAAACAACTATTCCTATGAAAGTAATGTTAAAGTATAGCATGTGTTTGATGGCTGAGACACAATTATCCGCCACTCAGATGGTGAGAGGAACTGTCAGTGGTGTCACAGCATCTTTAAATGGGTTTTCTGCTGGCTGTTTCCTCGCTTACGGCCACATCACCCTGAACACGCCCGATCTCGTCTGATCTCGGAAGCTAAGCAGGGTCGGGCCTGGTTAGTACTTGGATGGGAGACCGCCTGGGAATACCAGGTGCTGTAAGCTTTTTCCTCTCAGCTGTCACCAGAGGAGGGCGCTGTTGCTCCATCACCGCACACAGGGCGTTGAGAAACAAAGCTGCAATCATTCCAGCTGTGTGTGTATGCAGGGCAGAGAGGTGGCACTGAGACGCCTCACTTTCCAAGTAGTTTTGAGGGTTCCTGTTGTCACTGTTACAGCCTGTTAAAAGCCTGCAATCATCTTATAAGCGCATGTACACAAATAGCCTGAGAAACAACAATTCCTATGAAAGTAATGTTAAAATATAGCATGTGTTTGATGGCTGAGACACCATTATCCGCCACTCAGATGGTGAGAGGAACTGTCAGTGGTGTCACAGCATCTTTAAATGGGCTTTTTGCTGGCTGTTTCCTCGCTTACGGCCACACCACCCTGAACACGCCCGATCTCGTCTGATCTCGGAAGCTAAGCAGGGTCCGGCCTGGTTAGTACTTGCATGGGAGACCGCCTGGGAATACCAGGTGCTGTAAGCTTTTTCCTCTCAGCTGTCACCAGATGAGGGCGCTGTTGCTCCATCACCGCACACAGGGCGTTGAGAAACAAAGCTGCAATCATTCTAAGCTGTGTGTGTATGCAGGGCAGAGAGGTGGCACTGAGACGCCTCACTTTCCAAGTAGTTTTGAGGGTTCCTGTGTTCACTGTTACAGCCTGTTAAAAGCCTGCAATCATCTTATAAGCGCATGTACACAAATAGCCTGAGAAACAACAATTCCTATGAAAGTAATGTTAAAGTATAGCATGTGTTTGATGGCTGAGACACCATTATCCGCCACTCAGATGGTGAGAGGAACTGTCAGTGGTGTCCCAGCATCTTTTAATGGGCTTTCTGCTGGCTGTTTCCTCGCTTTTGGCCACACCACCCTGAACACGCCCGATCTCGTCTGATCTCGGAAGCTAAGCAGGTTCGGGTCTGGTTATTACTTGGATGGTAGACCGCATGGGAATACCAGGTGCTGTAAGCTTTTTCCTCTCAGCTGTCACCAGAGGAGGGCGCTGTTGCTCCATCACCGCACACAGGGCGTTGAGAAACAAAGCTGCAATCATTCCAGCTGTGTGTGTATGCAGGGCAGAGAGGTGGCACTGAGACGCCTCACTTTCCAAGTAGTTTTGAGGGTTCCTGTGTTCACTGTTACAGCCTGTTAAAAGCCTGCAATCATCTTATAAGCGCATGTACACAAATAGCCTGAGAAACAACTATTCCTATGAAAGTAATGTTAAAGTATAGCATGTGTTTGATGGCTGAGACACAATTATCCGCCACTCAGATGGTGAGAGGAACTGTCAGTGGTGTCACAGCATCTTTAAATGGGTTTTCTGCTGGCTGTTTCCTCGCTTACGGCCACATCACCCTGAACACGCCCGATCTCGTCTGATCTCGGAAGCTAAGCAGGGTCGGGCCTGGTTAGTACTTGGATGGGAGACCGCCTGGGAATACCAGGTGCTGTAAGCTTTTTCCTCTCAGCTGTCACCAGAGGAGGGCGCTGTTGCTCCATCACCGCACACAGGGCGTTGAGAAACAAAGCTGCAATCATTCCAGCTGTGTGTGTATGCAGGGCAGAGAGGTGGCACTGAGACGCCTCACTTTCCAAGTAGTTTTGAGGGTTCCTGTTGTCACTGTTACAGCCTGTTAAAAGCCTGCAATCATCTTATAAGCGCATGTACACAAATAGCCTGAGAAACAACAATTCCTATGAAAGTAATGTTAAAATATAGCATGTGTTTGATGGCTGAGACACCATTATCCGCCACTCAGATGGTGAGAGGAACTGTCAGTGGTGTCACAGCATCTTTAAATGGGCTTTCTGCTGGCTGTTTCCTCGCTTTCGGCCACACCACCCTGAACACGCCCGATCTCGTCTGATCTCGGAAGCTAAGCAGGGTCGGGCCTGGTTAGTACTTGGATGGGAGACCGCCTGGGAATACCAGGTGCTGTAAGCTTTTTCCTCTCAGCTGTCACCAGAGGAGGGCGCTGTTGCTCCATCACCGCACACAGGGCGTTGAGAAACAAAGCTGCAATCATTCCAGCTGTGTGTGTATGCAGGGCAGAGCGGTGGCAATGAGACGCCTCACTTTCCAAGTAGTTTTGAGGGTTCCTGTTGTCACTGTTACAGCCTGTTAAAAGCCTGCAATCATCTTATAAGCGCATGTACACAAATAGCCTGGGAAACAACAATTCCTATGAAAGTAATGTTAAAGTATAGCATGTGTTTGATGGCTGAGACACCATTATCCGCCACTCAGATGGTGAGAGGAACTGTCAGTGGTGTCACAGCATCTTTAAATGGGCTTTCTGCTGGCTGTTTCCTCGCTTACGGCCACACCACCCTGAACACGCCCGATCTCGTCTGATCTCGGAAGCTAAGCAGGGTCGGGCCTGGTTAGTACTTGGATGGGAGACCGCCTGGGAATACCAGGTGCTGTAAGCTTTTTCCTCTCAGCTGTCACCAGAGGAGGGCGCTGTTGCTCCATCACCGCACACAGGGCGTTGAGAAACAAAGCTGCAATCATTCCAGCTGTGTGTGTATGAAGGGCAGAGAGGTGGCACTGAGACACCCCACTTTCTAAGTAGTTTTGAGTGTTCCTGTTGTCACTGTTACAGCCTGTTAAAAGCCTGCAATCATCTTATAAGCGCATGTACACAAATAGCCTGAGAAACAACAATTCCTATGAAAGTAATGTTAAAGTATAGCATGTGTTTGATGGCTGAGACACAATTATCCGCCACTCAGATGGTGAGAGGAACTGTCAGTGGTGTCACAGCATCTTTAAATGGGCTTTCTGCTGGCTGTTTCTTCGCTTACGGCCACACCACCATGAACACGCCCGATCTCGTCTGATCTCGGAAGCTAAGCAGGGTCGGGCCTGGTTAGTACTTGGATGGGAGACCGCCTGGGAATACCAGGTGCTGTAAGCTTTTTCCTCTCAGCTGTCACCAGAGGAGGGCGCTGTTGCTCCATCACCGCACACAGGGCGTTGAGAAACAAAGCTGCAATCATTCCAGCTGTGTGTGTATGCAGGGCAGAGAGGTGGCAATGAGACGCCTCACTTTCCAAGTAGTTTTGAGGGTTCCTGTTGTCACTGTTACAGCCTGTTAAAAGCCTGCAATCATCTTATAAGCGCATGTACACAAATAGCCTGAGAAACAACAATTCCTATGAAAGTAATGTTAAAGTATAGCATGTGTTTGATGGCTGAGACACCATTATCCGCCACTCAGATGGTGAGAGGAGTGGTGTCACAGCATCTTTAAATGGGCTTTCTGCTGGCTGTTTCTTCGCTTACGGCCACACCACCCTGAACACGCCCGATCTCGTCTGATCTCGGAAGCTAAGCAGGGTCGGGCCTGGTTAGTACTTGGATGGGAGACCGCCTGGGAATACCAGGTGCTGTAAGCTTTTTCCTCTCAGCTGTCACCAGAGGAGGGCGCTGTTGCTCCATCACCACACACAGGGCGTTGAGAAACAAAGCTGCAATCATTCCAGCTGTGTGTGTATGAAGGGCCGAGAGGTGGCACTGAGACACCCCACTTTCCAAGTAGTTTTGAGTGTTCCTGCTGTCACTGTTACAGCCTGTTAAAAGCCTGCAATCATCTTATAAGCGCATGTACACAAATAGCCTGAGAAACAACTATTCCTATGAAAGTAATGTTAAAGTATAGCAAGTGTTTGATGGCTGAGACACCATTATCCGCCACTCAGATGGTGAGAGGAACTGTCAGTGGTGTCACAGCATCTTTAAATGGGCTTTCTGCTGGCTGTTTCCTCGCTTACGGCCACACCACCCTGAACACGCCCGATCTCGTCTGATCTCGGAAGCTAAGCAGGGTCGGGCCTGGTTAGTACTTGGATGGGAGACCGCCTGGGAATACCAGGTGCTGTAAGCTTTTTCCTCTCAGCTGTCACCAGAGGAGGGCGCTGTTGCTCCATCACCGCACACAGGGCGTTGAGAAACAAAGCTGCAATCATTCCAGCTGTGTGTGTATGCAGGGCAGAGAGGTGGCAATGAGACGCCTCACTTTCCAAGTAGTTTTGAGGGTTCCTGTGTTCACTGTTACAGCCTGTTAAAAGCCTGCAATCATCTTATAAGCGCATGTACACAAATAGCCTGAGAAACAACAATTCCTATGAAAGTAATGTTAAAGTATAGCATGTGTTTGATGGCTGAGACACCATTATCCGCCACTCAGATGGTGAAAGGAACTGTCAGTGGGTTCACAGCATCTTTAAATGGGCTTTCTGCTGGCTGTTTCCTCGCTTTCGGCCACACCACCCTGAACACGCCCGATCTCGTCTGATCTCGGAAGCTAAGCAGGGTCGGGCCTGGTTAGTACTTGGATGGGAGACCGCCTGGGAATACCAGGTGCTGTAAGCTTTTTCCTCTCAGCTGTCACCAGAGGAGGGCGCTGTTGCTCCATCACCGCACACAGGGCGTTGAGAAACAAAGCTGCAATCATTCCAGCTGTGTGTGTATGCAGGGCAGAGAGGTGGCAATGAGACGCCTCACTTTCCAAGTAGTTTTGAGGGTTCCTGTTGTCACTGTTACAGCCTGTTAAAAGCCTGCAATCATCTTATAAGCGCATGTACACAAATAGCCTGGGAAACAACAATTCCTATGAAAGTAATGTTAAAGTATAGCATGTGTTTGATGGCTGAGACACCATTATCCGCCACTCAGATGGTGAGAGGAACTGTCAGTGGTGTCACAGCATCTTTAAATGGGCTTTCTGCTGGCTGTTTCCTCGCTTACGGCCACACCACCCTGAACACGCCCGATCTCGTCTGATCTCGGAAGCTAAGCAGGGTCGGGCCTGGTTAGTACTTGGATGGGAGACCGCCTGGGAATACCAGGTGCTGTAAGCTTTTTCCTCTCAGCTGTCACCAGAGGAGGACGCTGTTGCTCCATCACCGCACACAGGGCGTTGAGAAACAAAGCTGCAATCATTCCAGCTGTGTGTGTATGCAGGGCAGAGAGGTGGCAATGAGACGCCTCACTTACCAAGTAGTTTTGAGGGTTCCTGTTGTCACTGTTACAGCCTGTTAAAAGCCTGCAATCATCTTATAAGCGCATGTACACAAATAGCCTGGGAAACAACAATTCCTATGAAAGTAATGTTAAAGTATAGCATGTGTTTGATGGCTGAGACACCATTATCCGCCACTCAGATGGTGAGAGGAACTGTCAGTGGTGTCACAGCATCTTTAAATGGGCTTTCTGCTGGCTGTTTCCTCGCTTACGGCCACACCACCCTGAACACGCCCGATCTCGTCTGATCTCGGAAGCTAAGCAGGGTCGGGCCTGGTTAGTACTTGGATGGGAGACCGCCTGGGAATACCAGGTGCTGTAAGCTTTTTCCTCTCAGCTGTCACCAGAGGAGGGCGCTGTTGCTCCATCACCGCACACAGGGCGTTGAGAAACAAAGCTGCAATCATTCCAGCTGTGTGTGTATGCAGGGCAGAGAGGTGGCAATGAGACGCCTCACTTTCCAAGTAGTTTTGAGGGTTCCTGTTGTCACTGTTACAGCCTGTTAAAAGCCTGCAATCATCTTATAAGCGCATGTACACAAATAGCCTGGGAAACAACAATTCCTATGAAAGTAATGTTAAAGTATAGCATGTGTTTGATGGCTGAGACACCATTATCCGCCACTCAGATGGTGAGAGGAACTGTCAGTGGTGTCACAGCATCTTTAAATGGGCTTTCTGCTGGCTGTTTCCTCGCTTACGGCCACACCACCCTGAACACGCCCGATCTCGTCTGATCTCGGAAGCTAAGCAGGGTCGGGCCTGGTTAGTACTTGGATGGGAGACCGCCTGGGAATACCAGGTGCTGTAAGCTTTTTCCTCTCAGCTGTCACCAGAGGAGGACGCTGTTGCTCCATCACCGCACACAGGGCGTTGAGAAACAAAGCTGCAATCATTCCAGCTGTGTGTGTATGCAGGGCAGAGAGGTGGCAATGAGACGCCTCACTTACCAAGTAGTTTTGAGGGTTCCTGTTGTCACTGTTACAGCCTGTTAAAAGCCTGCAATCATCTTATAAGCGCATGTACACAAATAGCCTGAGAAACAACAATTCCTATGAAAGTAATGTTAAAGTATAGCATGTGTTTGATGGCTGAGACACCATTATCCGCCACTCAGATGGTGAGAGGAGTGGTGTCACAGCATCTTTAAATGGGCTTTCTGCTGGCTGTTTCCTCCCTTACGGCCACACCACCCTGAACACGCCCGATCTCGTCTGATCTCGGAAGCTAAGCAGGGTAGGGCCTGGTTAGTACTTGGATGGGAGACCGCCTGGGAATACCAGGTGCTGTAAGCTTTTTCCTCTCAGCTGTCACCAGAGGAGGGCGCTGTTGCTCCATCACCGCACACAGGGCGTTGAGAAACAAAGCTGCAATCATTCCAGCTGTGTGTGTATGCAGGGCAGAGAGGTGGCACTGAGACACCCCACTTTCCAAGTAGTTTTGAGTGTTCCTGTTGTCACTGTTACAGCCTGTTAAAAGCCTGCAATCATCTTATAAGCGCATGTACACAAATAGCCTGAGAAACAACAATTCCTATGAAAGTAATGTTAAAGTATAGCATGTGTTTGATGGCTGAGACACCATTATCCGCCACTCAGATGGTGAGAGGAACTGTCAGTGGTGTCACAGCATCTTTAAATGGGCTTTCTGCTGGCTGTTTCCTCGCTTACGGCCACACCACCCTGAACACGCCCGATCTCGTCTGATCTCGGAAGCTAAGCAGGGTCGGGCCTGGGTAGTACTTGGATGGGAGACAGCCTGGGAATACCAGGTGCTGTAAGCTTTTTCCTCTCAGCTGTCACCAGAGGAGGGCGCTGTTGCTCCATCACCGCACACAGGGCGTTGAGAAACAAAGCTGCAATCATTCCAGCTGTGTGTGTATGAAGGGCAGAGAGGTGGCACTGAGACACCCCACTTTCCAAGTAGTTTTGAGTGTTCCTGTTGTCACTGTTACAGCCTGTTAAAAGCCTGCAATCATCTTATAAGCGCATGTACACAAATAGCCTGAGAAACAACAATTCCTATGAAAGTAATGTTAAAGTATAGCATGTGTTTGATGGCTGAGACACCATTATCCGCCACTCAGATGGTGAGAGGAACTGTCAGTGGGGTCACAGCATCTTTAAATGGGCTTTCTGCTGGCTGTTTCCTCGCTTACGGCCACACCACCCTGAACACGCCCGATCTCGTCTGATCTCGGAAGCTAAGCAGGTTCGGGCCTGGTTAGTACTTGGATGGGAGACCGCCTGGGAATACCAGGTGCTGTAAGCTTTTTCCTCTCAGCTGTCACCAGAGGAGGGCGCTGTTGCTCCATCACCGCACACAGGGCGTTGAGAAATAAAGCTGCAATCATTCCAGCTGTGTGTGTATGAAGGGCAGAGAGGTGGCAATGAGACGCCTCACTTTCCAAGTAGTTTTGAGGGTTCCTGTTGTCACTGTTACAGCCTGTTAAAAGCCTGCAATCATCTTATAAGCGCATGTACACAAATAGCCTGGGAAACAACAATTCCTATGAAAGTAATGTTAAAGTATAGCATGTGTTTGATGGCTGAGACACCATTATCCGCCACTCAGATGGTGAGAGGAACTGTCAGTGGTGTCACAGCATCTTTAAATGGGCTTTCTGCTGGCTGTTTCCTCGCTTACGGCCACACCACCCTGAACACGCCCGATCTCATCTGATCTCGGAAGGTAAGCAGGGTCGGGCCTGGTTAGTACTTGGATGGGAGACCGCCTGGGAATACCAGGTGCTGTAATCTTTTTCCTCTCAGCTGTCACCAGAGGAGGGCGCTGTTGCTCCATCACCGCACACAGGGCGTTGAGAAACAAAGCTGCAATCATTCCAGCTGTGTGTGTATGAAGGGCAAAGAGGTGGCACTGAGACACCCCACTTTCCAAGTAGTTTTGAGTGTTCCTGCTGTCACTGTTACAGCCTGTTAAAAGCCTGCAATCATCTTATAAGCGCATGTACACAAATAGCCTGAGAAACAACTATTCCTATGAAAGTAATGTTAAAGTATAGCATGTGTTTGATGGCTGAGACACAATTATCCGCCACTCAGATGGTGAGAGGAACTGTCAGTGGTGTCACAGCATCTTTAAATGGGTTTTCTGCTGGCTGTTTCCTCGCTTACGGCCACATCACCCTGAACACGCCCGATCTCGTCTGATCTCGGAAGCTAAGCAGGGTCGGGCCTGGTTAGTACTTGGATGGGAGACCGCCTGGGAATACCAGGTGCTGTAAGCTTTTTCCTCTCAGCTGTCACCAGAGGAGGGCGCTGTTGCTCCATCACCGCACACAGGGCGTTGAGAAACAAAGCTGCAATCATTCCAGCTGTGTGTGTATGCAGGGCAGAGAGGTGGCACTGAGACGCCTCACTTTCCAAGTAGTTTTGAGGGTTCCTGTTGTCACTGTTACAGCCTGTTAAAAGCCTGCAATCATCTTATAAGCGCATGTACACAAATAGCCTGAGAAACAACAATTCCTATGAAAGTAATGTTAAAATATAGCATGTGTTTGATGGCTGAGACACCATTATCCGCCACTCAGATGGTGAGAGGAACTGTCAGTGGTGTCACAGCATCTTTAAATGGGCTTTTTGCTGGCTGTTTCCTCGCTTACGGCCACACCACCCTGAACACGCCCGATCTCGTCTGATCTCGGAAGCTAAGCAGGGTCCGGCCTGGTTAGTACTTGCATGGGAGACCGCCTGGGAATACCAGGTGCTGTAAGCTTTTTCCTCTCAGCTGTCACCAGATGAGGGCGCTGTTGCTCCATCACCGCACACAGGGCGTTGAGAAACAAAGCTGCAATCATTCTAAGCTGTGTGTGTATGCAGGGCAGAGAGGTGGCACTGAGACGCCTCACTTTCCAAGTAGTTTTGAGGGTTCCTGTGTTCACTGTTACAGCCTGTTAAAAGCCTGCAATCATCTTATAAGCGCATGTACACAAATAGCCTGAGAAACAACAATTCCTATGAAAGTAATGTTAAAGTATAGCATGTGTTTGATGGCTGAGACACCATTATCCGCCACTCAGATGGTGAGAGGAACTGTCAGTGGTGTCCCAGCATCTTTTAATGGGCTTTCTGCTGGCTGTTTCCTCGCTTTTGGCCACACCACCCTGAACACGCCCGATCTCGTCTGATCTCGGAAGCTAAGCAGGTTCGGGTCTGGTTATTACTTGGATGGTAGACCGCATGGGAATACCAGGTGCTGTAAGCTTTTTCCTCTCAGCTGTCACCAGAGGAGGGCGCTGTTGCTCCATCACCGCACACAGGGCGTTGAGAAACAAAGCTGCAATCATTCCAGCTGTGTGTGTATGCAGGGCAGAGAGGTGGCACTGAGACGCCTCACTTTCCAAGTAGTTTTGAGGGTTCCTGTGTTCACTGTTACAGCCTGTTAAAAGCCTGCAATCATCTTATAAGCGCATGTACACAAATAGCCTGAGAAACAACTATTCCTATGAAAGTAATGTTAAAGTATAGCATGTGTTTGATGGCTGAGACACAATTATCCGCCACTCAGATGGTGAGAGGAACTGTCAGTGGTGTCACAGCATCTTTAAATGGGTTTTCTGCTGGCTGTTTCCTCGCTTACGGCCACATCACCCTGAACACGCCCGATCTCGTCTGATCTCGGAAGCTAAGCAGGGTCGGGCCTGGTTAGTACTTGGATGGGAGACCGCCTGGGAATACCAGGTGCTGTAAGCTTTTTCCTCTCAGCTGTCACCAGAGGAGGGCGCTGTTGCTCCATCACCGCACACAGGGCGTTGAGAAACAAAGCTGCAATCATTCCAGCTGTGTGTGTATGCAGGGCAGAGAGGTGGCACTGAGACGCCTCACTTTCCAAGTAGTTTTGAGGGTTCCTGTTGTCACTGTTACAGCCTGTTAAAAGCCTGCAATCATCTTATAAGCGCATGTACACAAATAGCCTGAGAAACAACAATTCCTATGAAAGTAATGTTAAAATATAGCATGTGTTTGATGGCTGAGACACCATTATCCGCCACTCAGATGGTGAGAGGAACTGTCAGTGGTGTCACAGCATCTTTAAATGGGCTTTCTGCTGGCTGTTTCCTCGCTTTCGGCCACACCACCCTGAACACGCCCGATCTCGTCTGATCTCGGAAGCTAAGCAGGGTCGGGCCTGGTTAGTACTTGGATGGGAGACCGCCTGGGAATACCAGGTGCTGTAAGCTTTTTCCTCTCAGCTGTCACCAGAGGAGGGCGCTGTTGCTCCATCACCGCACACAGGGCGTTGAGAAACAAAGCTGCAATCATTCCAGCTGTGTGTGTATGCAGGGCAGAGCGGTGGCAATGAGACGCCTCACTTTCCAAGTAGTTTTGAGGGTTCCTGTTGTCACTGTTACAGCCTGTTAAAAGCCTGCAATCATCTTATAAGCGCATGTACACAAATAGCCTGGGAAACAACAATTCCTATGAAAGTAATGTTAAAGTATAGCATGTGTTTGATGGCTGAGACACCATTATCCGCCACTCAGATGGTGAGAGGAACTGTCAGTGGTGTCACAGCATCTTTAAATGGGCTTTCTGCTGGCTGTTTCCTCGCTTACGGCCACACCACCCTGAACACGCCCGATCTCGTCTGATCTCGGAAGCTAAGCAGGGTCGGGCCTGGTTAGTACTTGGATGGGAGACCGCCTGGGAATACCAGGTGCTGTAAGCTTTTTCCTCTCAGCTGTCACCAGAGGAGGGCGCTGTTGCTCCATCACCGCACACAGGGCGTTGAGAAACAAAGCTGCAATCATTCCAGCTGTGTGTGTATGAAGGGCAGAGAGGTGGCACTGAGACACCCCACTTTCTAAGTAGTTTTGAGTGTTCCTGTTGTCACTGTTACAGCCTGTTAAAAGCCTGCAATCATCTTATAAGCGCATGTACACAAATAGCCTGAGAAACAACAATTCCTATGAAAGTAATGTTAAAGTATAGCATGTGTTTGATGGCTGAGACACAATTATCCGCCACTCAGATGGTGAGAGGAACTGTCAGTGGTGTCACAGCATCTTTAAATGGGCTTTCTGCTGGCTGTTTCTTCGCTTACGGCCACACCACCATGAACACGCCCGATCTCGTCTGATCTCGGAAGCTAAGCAGGGTCGGGCCTGGTTAGTACTTGGATGGGAGACCGCCTGGGAATACCAGGTGCTGTAAGCTTTTTCCTCTCAGCTGTCACCAGAGGAGGGCGCTGTTGCTCCATCACCGCACACAGGGCGTTGAGAAACAAAGCTGCAATCATTCCAGCTGTGTGTGTATGCAGGGCAGAGAGGTGGCAATGAGACGCCTCACTTTCCAAGTAGTTTTGAGGGTTCCTGTTGTCACTGTTACAGCCTGTTAAAAGCCTGCAATCATCTTATAAGCGCATGTACACAAATAGCCTGAGAAACAACAATTCCTATGAAAGTAATGTTAAAGTATAGCATGTGTTTGATGGCTGAGACACCATTATCCGCCACTCAGATGGTGAGAGGAGTGGTGTCACAGCATCTTTAAATGGGCTTTCTGCTGGCTGTTTCTTCGCTTACGGCCACACCACCCTGAACACGCCCGATCTCGTCTGATCTCGGAAGCTAAGCAGGGTCGGGCCTGGTTAGTACTTGGATGGGAGACCGCCTGGGAATACCAGGTGCTGTAAGCTTTTTCCTCTCAGCTGTCACCAGAGGAGGGCGCTGTTGCTCCATCACCACACACAGGGCGTTGAGAAACAAAGCTGCAATCATTCCAGCTGTGTGTGTATGAAGGGCCGAGAGGTGGCACTGAGACACCCCACTTTCCAAGTAGTTTTGAGTGTTCCTGCTGTCACTGTTACAGCCTGTTAAAAGCCTGCAATCATCTTATAAGCGCATGTACACAAATAGCCTGAGAAACAACTATTCCTATGAAAGTAATGTTAAAGTATAGCAAGTGTTTGATGGCTGAGACACCATTATCCGCCACTCAGATGGTGAGAGGAACTGTCAGTGGTGTCACAGCATCTTTAAATGGGCTTTCTGCTGGCTGTTTCCTCGCTTACGGCCACACCACCCTGAACACGCCCGATCTCGTCTGATCTCGGAAGCTAAGCAGGGTCGGGCCTGGTTAGTACTTGGATGGGAGACCGCCTGGGAATACCAGGTGCTGTAAGCTTTTTCCTCTCAGCTGTCACCAGAGGAGGGCGCTGTTGCTCCATCACCGCACACAGGGCGTTGAGAAACAAAGCTGCAATCATTCCAGCTGTGTGTGTATGCAGGGCAGAGAGGTGGCAATGAGACGCCTCACTTTCCAAGTAGTTTTGAGGGTTCCTGTGTTCACTGTTACAGCCTGTTAAAAGCCTGCAATCATCTTATAAGCGCATGTACACAAATAGCCTGAGAAACAACAATTCCTATGAAAGTAATGTTAAAGTATAGCATGTGTTTGATGGCTGAGACACCATTATCCGCCACTCAGATGGTGAAAGGAACTGTCAGTGGGTTCACAGCATCTTTAAATGGGCTTTCTGCTGGCTGTTTCCTCGCTTTCGGCCACACCACCCTGAACACGCCCGATCTCGTCTGATCTCGGAAGCTAAGCAGGGTCGGGCCTGGTTAGTACTTGGATGGGAGACCGCCTGGGAATACCAGGTGCTGTAAGCTTTTTCCTCTCAGCTGTCACCAGAGGAGGGCGCTGTTGCTCCATCACCGCACACAGGGCGTTGAGAAACAAAGCTGCAATCATTCCAGCTGTGTGTGTATGCAGGGCAGAGAGGTGGCAATGAGACGCCTCACTTTCCAAGTAGTTTTGAGGGTTCCTGTTGTCACTGTTACAGCCTGTTAAAAGCCTGCAATCATCTTATAAGCGCATGTACACAAATAGCCTGGGAAACAACAATTCCTATGAAAGTAATGTTAAAGTATAGCATGTGTTTGATGGCTGAGACACCATTATCCGCCACTCAGATGGTGAGAGGAACTGTCAGTGGTGTCACAGCATCTTTAAATGGGCTTTCTGCTGGCTGTTTCCTCGCTTACGGCCACACCACCCTGAACACGCCCGATCTCGTCTGATCTCGGAAGCTAAGCAGGGTCGGGCCTGGTTAGTACTTGGATGGGAGACCGCCTGGGAATACCAGGTGCTGTAAGCTTTTTCCTCTCAGCTGTCACCAGAGGAGGACGCTGTTGCTCCATCACCGCACACAGGGCGTTGAGAAACAAAGCTGCAATCATTCCAGCTGTGTGTGTATGCAGGGCAGAGAGGTGGCAATGAGACGCCTCACTTACCAAGTAGTTTTGAGGGTTCCTGTTGTCACTGTTACAGCCTGTTAAAAGCCTGCAATCATCTTATAAGCGCATGTACACAAATAGCCTGAGAAACAACAATTCCTATGAAAGTAATGTTAAAGTATAGCATGTGTTTGATGGCTGAGACACCATTATCCGCCACTCAGATGGTGAGAGGAGTGGTGTCACAGCATCTTTAAATGGGCTTTCTGCTGGCTGTTTCCTCCCTTACGGCCACACCACCCTGAACACGCCCGATCTCGTCTGATCTCGGAAGCTAAGCAGGGTAGGGCCTGGTTAGTACTTGGATGGGAGACCGCCTGGGAATACCAGGTGCTGTAAGCTTTTTCCTCTCAGCTGTCACCAGAGGAGGGCGCTGTTGCTCCATCACCGCACACAGGGCGTTGAGAAACAAAGCTGCAATCATTCCAGCTGTGTGTGTATGCAGGGCAGAGAGGTGGCACTGAGACACCCCACTTTCCAAGTAGTTTTGAGTGTTCCTGTTGTCACTGTTACAGCCTGTTAAAAGCCTGCAATCATCTTATAAGCGCATGTACACAAATAGCCTGAGAAACAACAATTCCTATGAAAGTAATGTTAAAGTATAGCATGTGTTTGATGGCTGAGACACCATTATCCGCCACTCAGATGGTGAGAGGAACTGTCAGTGGTGTCACAGCATCTTTAAATGGGCTTTCTGCTGGCTGTTTCCTCGCTTACGGCCACACCACCCTGAACACGCCCGATCTCGTCTGATCTCGGAAGCTAAGCAGGGTCGGGCCTGGTTAGTACTTGGATGGGAGACCGCCTGGGAATACCAGGTGCTGTAAGCTTTTTCCTCTCAGCTGTCACCAGAGGAGGGCGCTGTTGCTCCATCACCACACACAGGGCGTTGAGAAACAAAGCTGCAATCATTCCAGCTGTGTGTGTATGAAGGGCAGAGAGGTGGCACTGAGACACCCCACTTTCCAAGTAGTTTTGAGTGTTCCTGCTGTCACTGTTACAGCCTGTTAAAAGCCTGCAATCATCTTATAAGCGCATGTACACAAATAGCCTGAGAAACAACTATTCCTATGAAAGTAATGT
>NC_084979.1:2587671-2590171 GCF_963691925.1 Scomber scombrus
GAACTGTCAGTGGTGTCACAGCATCTTTAAATGGGCTTTCTGCTGGCTGTTTCCTCGCTTACGGCCACACCACCCTGAACACGCCCGATCTCGTCTGATCTCGGAAGCTAAGCAGGGTCGGGCCTGGTTAGTACTTGGATGGGAGACCGCCTGGGAATACCAGGTGCTGTAAGCTTTTTCCTCTCAGCTGTCACCAGAGGAGGGCGCTGTTGCTCCATCACCGCACACAGGGCGTTGAGAAACAAAGCTGCAATCATTCCAGCTGTGTGTGTATGAAGGGCAGAGAGGTGGCAATGAGACGCCTCACTTTCCAAGTAGTTTTGAGGGTTCCTGTTGTCACTGTTACAGCCTGTTAAAAGCCTGCAATCATCTTATAAGCGCATGTACACAAATAGCCTGGGAAACAACAATTCCTATGAAAGTAATGTTAAAGTATAGCATGTGTTTGATGGCTGAGACACCATTATCCGCCACTCAGATGGTGAGAGGAACTGTCAGTGGTGTCACAGCATCTTTAAATGGGCTTTCTGCTGGCTGTTTCCTCGCTTACGGCCACACCACCCTGAACACGCCCGATCTCGTCTGATCTCGGAAGCTAAGCAGGGTCGGGCCTGGTTAGTACTTGGATGGGAGACCGCCTGGGAATACCAGGTGCTGTAAGCTTTTTCCTCTCAGCTGTCACCAGAGGAGGACGCTGTTGCTCCATCACCGCACACAGGGCGTTGAGAAACAAAGCTGCAATCATTCCAGCTGTGTGTGTATGCAGGGCAGAGAGGTGGCAATGAGACGCCTCACTTACCAAGTAGTTTTGAGGGTTCCTGTTGTCACTGTTACAGCCTGTTAAAAGCCTGCAATCATCTTATAAGCGCATGTACACAAATAGCCTGAGAAACAACAATTCCTATGAAAGTAATGTTAAAGTATAGCATGTGTTTGATGGCTGAGACACCATTATCCGCCACTCAGATGGTGAGAGGAGTGGTGTCACAGCATCTTTAAATGGGCTTTCTGCTGGCTGTTTCCTCGCTTACGGCCACACCACCCTGAACACGCCCGATCTCGTCTGATCTCGGAAGCTAAGCAGGGTCGGGCCTGGTTAGTACTTGGATGGGAGACCGCCTGGGAATACCAGGTGCTGTAAGCTTTTTCCTCTCAGCTGTCACCAGAGGAGGGCGCTGTTGCTCCATCACCACACACAGGGCGTTGAGAAACAAAGCTGCAATCATTCCAGCTGTGTGTGTATGAAGGGCAGAGAGGTGGCACTGAGACACCCCACTTTCCAAGTAGTTTTGAGTGTTCCTGCTGTCACTGTTACAGCCTGTTAAAAGCCTGCAATCATCTTATAAGCGCATGTACACAAATAGCCTGAGAAACAACTATTCCTATGAAAGTAATGTTAAAGTATAGCAAGTGTTTGATGGCTGAGACACCATTATCCGCCACTCAGATGATGAGAGGAACTGTCAGTGGTGTCACAGCATCTTTAAATGGGCTTTCTGCTGGCTGTTTCCTCGCTTACGGCCACACCACCCTGAACACGCCCGATCTCGTCTGATCTCGGAAGCTAAGCAGGGTCAGGCCTGGTTAGTACTTGGATGGGAGACCGCCTGGGAATACCAGGTGCTGTAAGCTTTTTCCTCTCAGCTGTCACCAGAGGAGGGCGCTGTTGCTCCATCACCGCACACAGGGCGTTGAGAAACAAAGCTGCAATCATTCCAGCTGTGTGTGTATGCAGGGCAGAGAGGTGGCAATGAGACGCCTCACTTTCCAAGTAGTTTTGAGGGTTCCTGTGTTCACTGTTACAGCCTGTTAAAAGCCTGCAATCATCTTATAAGCGCATGTACACAAATAGCCTGAGAAACAACAATTCCTATGAAAGTAATGTTAAAGTATAGCATGTGTTTGATGGCTGAGACACCATTATCCGCCACTCAGATGGTGAGAGGAACTGTCAGTGGGGTCACAGCATCTTTAAATGGGCTTTCTGCTGGCTGTTTCCTCGCTTTCGGCCACACCACCCTGAACACGCCCGATCTCGTCTGATCTCGGAAGCTAAGCAGGGTCGGGCCTGGTTAGTACTTAGATGGGAGACCGCCTGGGAATACCAGGTGCTGTAAGCTTTTTCCTCTCAGCTGTCACCAGAGGAGGGCGCTGTTGCTCCATCACCGCACACAGGGCGTTGAGAAACAAAGCTGCAATCATTCCAGCTGTGTGTGTATGCAGGGCAGAGAGGTGGCAATGAGACGCCTCACTTTCCAAGTAGTTTTGAGGGTTCCTGTTGTCACTGTTACAGCCTGTTAAAAGCCTGCAATCATCTTATAAGCGCATGTACACAAATAGCCTGGGAAACAACAATTCCTATGAAAGTAATGTTAAAGTATAGCATGTGTTTGATGGCTGAGACACCATTATCCGCCACTCAGATGGTGAGAGGAACTGTCAGTGGTGTCACAGCATCTTTAAATGGGCTTTCTGCTGGCTGTTTCCTCGCTTACGGCCA
>NC_084979.1:2620171-2622671 GCF_963691925.1 Scomber scombrus
TCCTGTTGTCACTGTTACAGCCTGTTAAAAGCCTGCAATCATCTTATAAGCGCATGTACACAGATAGCCTGGGAAACAACAATTCCTATGAAAGTAATGTTAAAGTATAGCATGTGTTTGATGGCTGAGACACCATTATCCGCCACTCAGATGGTGAGAGGAACTGTCAGTGGTGTCACAGCATCTTTAAATGGGCTTTCTGCTGGCTGTTTCCTCGCTTACGGCCACACCACCCTGAACACGCCCGATCTCGTCTGATCTCGGAAGCTAAGCAGGGTCGGGCCTGGTTAGTACTTGGATGGGAGACCGCCTGGGAATACCAGGTGCTGTAAGCTTTTTCCTCTCAGCTGTCACCAGAGGAGGGCGCTGTTGCTCCATCACCGCACACAGGGCGTTGAGAAACAAAGCTGCAATCATTCCAGCTGTGTGTGTATGCAGGGCAGAGAGGTGGCAATGAGACGCCTCACTTTCCAAGTAGTTTTGAGGGTTCCTGTTGTCACTGTTACAGCCTGTTAAAAGCCTGCAATCATCTTATAAGCGCATGTACACAAATAGCCTGGGAAACAACAATTCCTATGAAAGTAATGTTAAAGTATAGCATGTGTTTGATGGCTGAGACACCATTATCCGCCACTCAGATGGTGAGAGGAACTGTCAGTGGTGTCACAGCATCTTTAAATGGGCTTTCTGCTGGCTGTTTCCTCGCTTACGGCCACACCACCCTGAACACGCCCGATCTCGTCTGATCTCGGAAGCTAAGCAGGGTTGGGCCTGGTTAGTACTTGGATGGGAGACCGCCTGGGAATACCAGGTGCTGTAAGCTTTTTCCTCTCAGCTGTCACCAGAGGAGGACGCTGTTGCTCCATCACCGCACACAGGGCGTTGAGAAACAAAGCTGCAATCATTCCAGCTGTGTGTGTATGCAGGGCAGAGAGGTGGCAATGAGACGCCTCACTTTCCAAGTAGTTTTGAGGGTTCCTGTTGTCACTGTTACAGCCTGTTAAAAGCCTGCAATCATCTTATAAGCGCATGTACACAAATAGCCTGAGAAACAACAATTCCTATGAAAGTAATGTTAAAGTATAGCATGTGTTTGATGGCTGAGACACCATTATCCGCCACTCAGATGGTGAGAGGAACTGTCAGTGGGGTCACAGCATCTTTAAATGGGCTTTCTGCTGGCTGTTTCCTCGCTTTCGGCCACACCACCCTGAACACGCCCGATCTCGTCTGATCTCGGAAGCTAAGCAGGGTCGGGCCTGGTTAGTACTTAGATGGGAGACCGCCTGGGAATACCAGGTGCTGTAAGCTTTTTCCTCTCAGCTGTCACCAGAGGAGGGCGCTGTTGCTCCATCACCGCACACAGGGCGTTGAGAAACAAAGCTGCAATCATTCCAGCTGTGTGTGTATGCAGGGCAGAGAGGTGGCAATGAGACGCCTCACTTTCCAAGTAGTTTTGAGGGTTCCTGTTGTCACTGTTACAGCCTGTTAAAAGCCTGCAATCATCTTATAAGCGCATGTACACAAATAGCCTGGGAAACAACAATTCCTATGAAAGTAATGTTAAAGTATAGCATGTGTTTGATGGCTGAGACACCATTATCCGCCACTCAGATGGTGAGAGGAACTGTCAGTGGTGTCACAGCATCTTTAAATGGGCTTTCTGCTGGCTGTTTCCTCGCTTACGGCCACACCACCCTGAACACGCCCGATCTCGTCTGATCTCGGAAGCTAAGCAGGGTCGGGCCTGGTTAGTACTTGGATGGGAGACCGCCTGGGAATACCAGGTGCTGTAAGCTTTTTCCTCTCAGCTGTCACCAGAGGAGGACGCTGTTGCTCCATCACCGCACACAGGGCGTTGAGAAACAAAGCTGCAATCATTCCAGCTGTGTGTGTATGCAGGGCAGAGAGGTGGCAATGAGACGCCTCACTTACCAAGTAGTTTTGAGGGTTCCTGTTGTCACTGTTACAGCCTGTTAAAAGCCTGCAATCATCTTATAAGCGCATGTACACAAATAGCCTGGGAAACAACAATTCCTATGAAAGTAATGTTAAAGTATAGCATGTGTTTGATGGCTGAGACACCATTATCCGCCACTCAGATGGTGAGAGGAACTGTCAGTGGTGTCACAGCATCTTTAAATGGGCTTTCTGCTGGCTGTTTCCTCGCTTACGGCCACACCACCCTGAACACGCCCGATCTCATCTGATCTCGGAAGCTAAGCAGGGTCGGGCCTGGTTAGTACTTGGATGGGAGACCGCCTGGGAATACCAGGTGCTGTAAGCTTTTTCCTCTCAGCTGTCACCAGAGGAGGGCGCTGTTGCTCCATCACCGCACACAGGGCGTTGAGAAACAAAGCTGCAATCATTCCAGCTGTGTGTGTATGCAGGGCAGAGAGGTGGCAATGAGACGCCTCACTTTCCAAGTAGTTTTGAGGGTTCCTGTTGTCACTGTTACAGCCTGTTAAAAGCCTGCAATCATCTTATAAGCGCATGTACA
>NC_084979.1:2657671-2660171 GCF_963691925.1 Scomber scombrus
ATTCCAGCTGTGTGTGTATGAAGGGCAGAGAGGTGGCACTGAGACACCCCACTTTCCAAGTAGTTTTGAGTGTTCCTGTTGTCACTGTTACAGCCTGTTAAAAGCCTGCAATCATCTTATAAGCGCATGTACACAAATAGCCTGAGAAAGAACTATTCCTATGAAAGTAATGTTAAAGTATAGCATGTGTTTGATGGCTCAGACACCATTATCCGCCACTCAGATGGTGAGTGGAACTGTCAGTGGTGTCACAGCATCTTTAAATGGGCTTTCTGCTGGCTGTTTCCTCGCTTACGGCCACACCACCCTGAACACGCCCGATCTCATCTGATCTCGGAAGCTAAGCAGGGTCGGGCCTGGTTAGTACTTGGATGGGAGACCGCCTGGGAATACCAGGTGCTGTAAGCTTTTTCCTCTCAGCTGTCACCAGAGGAGGGCGCTGTTGCTCCATCACCGCACACAGGGCGTTGAGAAACAAAGCTGCAATCATTCCAGCTGTGTGTGTATGAAGGGCAGAGAGGTGGCACTGAGACACCCCACTTTCCAAGTAGTTTTGAGTGTTCCTGTTGTCACTGTTACAGCCTGTTAAAAGCCTGCAATCATCTTATAAGCGCATGTACACAAATAGCCTGAGAAACAACAATTCCTATCTTCAAATGGGCTTTCTGCTGGCTGTTTCCTCGCTTACGGCCACACCACCCTGAACACGCCCGATCTCGTCTGATCTCGGAAGCTAAGCAGGGTCGGGCCTGGTTAGTACTTGGATGGGAGACCGCCTGGGAATACCAGGTGCTGTAAGCTTTTTCCTCTCAGCTGTCACCAGAGGAGGGCGCTGTTGCTCCATCACCGCACACAGGGCGTTGAGAAACAAAGCTGCAATCATTCCAGCTGTGTGTGTATGCAGGGCAGAGAGGTGGCAATGAGACGCCTCACTTTCCAAGTAGTTTTGAGGGTTCCTGTGTTCACTGTTACAGCCTGTTAAAAGTCTGCAATCATCTTATAAGCGCATGTACACAAATAGCCTGAGAAACAACAATTCCTATAAAAGTAATGTTAAAGTATAGCATGTGTTTGATGGCTGAGACACCATTATCCGCCACTCAGATGGTGAGAGGAACTGTCAGTGGGGTCACAGCATCTTTAAATCGGCTTTCTGCTGGCTGTTTCCTCGCTTATGGCCACACCACCCTGAACACGCCCGATCTCGTCTGATCTCGGAAGCTAAGCAGGGTCGGGCCTGGTTAGTACTTGGATGGGAGACCGCCTGGGAATACCAGGTGCTGTAAGCTTTTTCCTCTCAGCTGTCACCAGAGGAGGGCGCTGTTGCTCCATCACCGCACACAGGGCGTTGAGAAACAAAGCTGCAATCATTCCAGCTGTGTGTGTATGAAGGGCAGAGAGGTGGCACTGAGACACCCCACTTTCCAAGTAGTTTTGAGTGTTCCTGTTGTCACTGTTACAGCCTGTTAAAAGCCTGCAATCATCTTATAAGCGCATGTACACAAATAGCCTGAGAAACAACAATTCCTATGAAAGTAATGTTAAAGTATAGCATGTGTTTGATGGCTGAGACACCATTATCCGCCACTCAGATGGTGAGAGGAACTGTCAGTGGTGTCACAGCATCTTTAAATGGGCTTTCTGCTGGCTGTTTCCTCGCTTACGGCCACACCACCCTGAACACGCCCGATCTCGTCTGATCTCGGAAGCTAAGCAGGGTCGGGCCTGGTTAGTACTTGCATGGGAGACCGCCTGGGAATACCAGGTGCTGTAAGCTTTTTCCTCTCAGCTGTCACCAGAGGAGGGCGCTGTTGCTCCATCACCGCACACAGGGCGTTGAGAAACAAAGCTGCAATCATTCCAGCTGTGTGTGTATGAAGGGCAGAGAGGTGGCACTGAGACACCCCACTTTCCAAGTAGTTTTGAGTGTTCCTGTTGTCACTGTTACAGCCTGTTAAAAGCCTGCAATCATCTTATAAGCGCATGTACACAAATAGCCTGAGAAAGAACTATTCCTATGAAAGTAATGTTAAAGTATAGCATGTGTTTGATGGCTGAGACACCATTATCCGCCACTCAGATGGTGAGTGGAACTGTCAGTGGTGTCACAGCATCTTTAAATGGGCATTCTGCTGGCTGTTTCCTCGCTTACGGCCACACCACCCTGAACATGCCCGATCTCGTCTGATCTCGGAAGCTAAGCAGGGTCGGGCCTGGTTAGTACTTGGATGGGAGACCGCCTGGGAATACCAGGTGCTGTAAGCTTTTTCCTCTCAGCTGTCACCAGAGGAGGGCGCTGTTGCTCCATCACCGCACACAGGGCGTTGAGAAACAAAGCTGCAATCATTCCAGCTGTGTGTGTATGAAGGGCAGAGAGGTGGCACTGAGACACCCCACTTTCCAAGTAGTTTTGAGTGTTCCTGTTGTCACTGTTACAGCCTGTTAAAAGCCTGCAATCATCTTATAAGCGCATGTACACAAATAGCCTGAGAAACAACAA
>NC_084979.1:2665171-2687671 GCF_963691925.1 Scomber scombrus
AGTTTTGAGTGTTCCTGTTGTCACTGTTACAGCCTGTTAAAAGCCTGCAATCATCTTATAAGCGCATGTACACAAATAGCCTGAGAAAGAACTATTCCTATGAAAGTAATGTTAAAGTATAGCATGTGTTTGATGGCTGAGACACCATTATGCGCCACTCAGATGGTGAGAGGAACTGTCAGTGGTGTCACAGCATCTTTAAATGGGCTTTCTGATGGCTGTTTCCTCGCTTACGGCCACACCACCCTGAACACGCCCGATCTCGTCTGATCTTGGAAGCTAAGCAGGGTCGGGCCTGGTTAGTACTTGCATGGGAGACCGCCTGGGAATACCAGGTGCTGTAAGCTTTTTCCTCTCAGCTGTAACCAGAGGAGGGCGCTGTTGCTCCATCACCGCACACAGGGCGTTGAGAAACAAAGCTGCAATCATTCCAGCTGTGTGTGTATGCAGGGCAGAGAGGTGGCACTGAGACACCCCACTTTCCAAGTAGTTTTGAGTGTTCCTGTTGTCACTGTTACAGCCTGTTAAAAGCCTGCAATCATCTTATAAGCGCATGTACACAAATAGCCTGAGAAAGAACTATTCCTATGAAAGTAATGTTAAAGTATAGCATGTGTTTGATGGCTGAGACACCATTATCCGCCACTCAGATGGTGAGAGGAACTGTCAGTGGTGTCACAGCATCTTTAAATGGGCTTTCTGCTGGCTGTTTCCTCGCTTACGGCCACACCACCCTGAACACGCCCGATCTCGTCTGATCTCGGAAGCTAAGCAGGGTCGGGCCTGGTTAGTACTTGCATGGGAGACTGCCTGGGAATACCAGGTGCTGTAAGCTTTTTCCTCTCAGCTGTCACCAGAGGAGGGCGCTGTTGCTCCATCACCGCACACAGGGCGTTGAGAAACAAAGCTGCAATCATTCCAGCTGTGTGTGTATGCAGGGCAGAGAGGTGGCAATGAGACGCATCACTTTCCAAGTAGTTTTGAGGGTTCCTGTGTTCACTGTTACAGCCTGTTAAAAGCCTGCAATCATCTTATAAGCGCATGTACACAAATAGCCTAAGAAACAACAATTCCTATGAAAGTAATGTTAAAGTATAGCATGTGTTTGATGGCTGAGACACCATTATCCGCCACTCAGATGGTGAGAGGAACTGTCAGTGGGGTCACAGCATCTTTAAATGGGCTTTCTGCTGGCTGTTTCCTCGCTTACGGACACACCACCCTGAACACGCCCGATCTCGTCTGATCTCGGAAGCTAAGCAGGGTCGGGCCTGGTTAGTACTTGCATGGGAGACCGCCTGGGAATACCAGGTGCTGTAAGCTTTTTCCTCTCAGCTGTCACCAGAGGAGGGCGCTGTTGCTCCATCACCGCACACAGGGCGTTGAGAAACAAAGCTGCAATCATTCCAGCTGTGTGTGTATGCAGGGCAGAGAGGTGGCAATGAGACGCCTCACTTTCCAAGTAGTTTTGAGGGTTCCTGTGTTCACTGTTACAGCCTGTTAAAAGCCTGCAATCATCTTATAAGCGCATGTACACAAATAGCCTGAGAAACAAAAAATTCCTATTAAAGTAATGTTAAAGTATAGCATGTGTTTGATGGCTGAGACACCATTATCCGCCACTCAGATGGTGAGAGGAACTGTCAGTGGTGTCACAGCATCTTTAAATGGGCTTTCTGCTGGCTGTTTCCTCCCTTACGGCCACACCACCCTGAACACGCCCGATCTCGTCTGATCTCGGAAGCTAAGCAGGGTTGGGCCTGGTTAGTACTTGGATGGGAGACCGCCTGGGAATACCAGGTGCTGTAAGCTTTTTCCTCTCAGCTGTCACCAGAGGAGGGCGCTGTTGCTCCATCACCGCACACAGGGCGTTGAGAAACAAAGCTGCAATCATTCCAGCTGTGTGTGTATGCAGGGCAGAGAGGTGGCAATGAGACGCCTCACTTTCCAAGTAGTTTTGAGGGTTCCTGTGTTCACTGTTACAGCCTGTTAAAAGCCTGCAATCATCTTATAAGCGCATGTACACAAATAGCCTGAGAAACAACAATTCCTATGAAAGTAATGTTAAAGTATAGCATGTGTTTGATGGCTGAGACACCATTATCCGCCACTCAGATGGTGAGAGGAACTGTCAGTGGTGTCACAGCATCTTTAAATGGGCTTTCTGCTGGCTGTTTCCTCGCTTACGGCCACACCACCCTGAACACGCCCGATCTCGTCTGATCTCGGAAGCTAAGCAGGGTCGGGCCTGGTTAGTACTTGGATGGGAGACCGCCTGGGAATACCAGGTGCTGTAAGCTTTTTCCTCTCAGCTGTCACCAGAGGAGGGCGCTGTTGCTCCATCACCGCACACAGGGCGTTGAGAAACAAAGCTGCAATCATTCCAGCTGTGTGTGTATGCAGGGCAGAGAGGTGGCAATGAGACGCCTCACTTTCCAAGTAGTTTTGAGGGTTCCTGTGTTCACTGTTACAGCCTGTTAAAAGCCTGCAATCATCTTATAAGCGCATGTACACAAATAGCCTGAGAAACAACAATTCCTATGAAAGTAATGTTAAAGTATAGCATGTGTTTGATGGCTGAGACACCATTATCCGCCACTCAGATGGTGAGAGGAACTGTCAGTGGTGTCACAGCATCTTTAAATGGGCTTTCTGCTGGCTGTTTCCTCGCTTACGGCCACACCACCCTGAACACGCCTGATCTCGTCTGATCTTGGAAGCTAAGCAGGGTCGGGCCTGGTTAGTACTTGGATGGGAGACCGCCTGGGAATACCAGGTGCTGTAAGCTTTTTCCTCTCAGCTGTCACCAGAGGAGGGCGCTGTTGCTCCATCACCGCACACAGGGCGTTGAGAAACAAAGCTGCAATCATTCCAGCTGTGTGTGTATGCAGGGCAGAGAGGTGGCAATGAGACGCCTCACTTTCCAAGTAGTTTGGAGGGTTCCTGTGTTCACTGTTACAGCCTGTTAAAAGCCTGCAATCATCTTATAAGCGCATGTACACAAATAGCCTGAGAAACAACAATTCCTATGAAAGTAATGTTAAAGTATAGCATGTGTTTGATGGCTGAGACACCATTATCCGCCACTCAGATGGTGAGAGGAACTGTAAGTGGTGTCACAGCATCTTTAAATGGGCTTTCTGCTGGCTGTTTCCTCGCTTACGGCCACACCACCCTGAACACGCCCGATCTCGTCTGATCTCGGAAGCTAAGCAGGGTCGGGCCTGGTTATTACTTGCATGGGAGACCGCCTGGGAATACCAGGTGCTGTAAGCTTTTTCCTCTCAGCTGTCACCAGAGGAGGGCGCTGTTGCTCCATCACCGCACACAGGGCGTTGAGAAACAAAGCTGCAATCATTCCAGCTGTGTGTGTATGCAGGGCAGAGAGGTGGCACTGAGACACCCCACTTTCCAAGTAGTTTTGAGTGTTCCTGTTGTCACTGTTACAGCCTGTTAAAAGCCTGCAATCATCTTATAAGCGCATGTACACAAATAGCCTGAGAAAGAACTATTCCTATGAAAGTAATGTTAAAGTATAGCATGTGTTTGATGGCTGAGACACCATTATCCGCCACTCAGATGGTGAGAGGAACTGTCAGTGGTGTCACAGCATCTTTAAATGGGCTTTCTGCTGGCTGTTTCCTCGCTTACGGCCACACCACCCTGAACACGCCCGATCTCGTCTGATCTCGGAAGCTAAGCAGGGTCGGGCCTGGTTAGTACTTGGATGGGAGACCACTTGGGAATTCCATGTGCTGTAAGCTTTTTCCTCTCAGCTGTCACCAGAGGAGGGCGCTGTTGCTCCATCACCGCACACAGGGCGTTGAGAAACAAAGCTGCAATCATTCCAGCTGTGTGTGTATGCAGGGCAGAGAGGTGGCAATGAGACGCCTCACTTTCCAAGTAGTTTTGAGGGTTCCTGTGTTCACTGTTACAGCCTGTTAAAAGCCTGCAATCATTTTATAAGCGCATGTACACAAATAGCCTGAGAAACAACAATTCCTATGAAAGTAATGTTAAAGTATAGCATGTGTTTGATGGCTGAGACACCATTATCCGCCACTCAGATGGTGAGAGGAACTGTCAGTGGTGTCACAGCATCTTTAAATGGGCTTTCTGCTGGCTGTTTCCTCGCTTACGGCCACACCACCCTGAACACACCCGATCTCGTCTGATCTCGGAAGCTAAGCAGGGTCGGGCCTGGTTAGTACTTGGATGGGAGACCGCCTGGGAATACCAGGTGCTGTAAGCTTTTTCCTCTCAGCTGTCACCAGAGGAGGGCGCTGTTGCTCCATCACCGCACACAGGGCGTTGAGAACCAAAGCTGCAATCATTCCAGCTGTGTGTGTATGCAGGGCAGAGAGGTGGCAATGAGACGCCTCACTTTCCAAGTAGTTTTGAGGGTTCCTGTCTTCACTGTTACAGCCTGTTAAAAGCCTGCAATCATCTTATAAGCGCATGTACACAAATAGCCTGAGAAACAACAATTCCTATGAAAGTAATGTTAAAGTATAGCATGTGTTTGATGGCTGAGACACCATTATCCGCCACTCAGATGGTGAGAGGAGTGGTGTCACAGCATCTTTAAATGGGCTTTCTGCTGGCTGTTTCCTCGCTTACGGCCACACCACCCTGAACATGCCCGATCTCGTCTGATCTCGGAAGCTAAGCATGGTCGGGCCTGGTTAGTACTTGGATGGGAGACCGCCTGGGAATACCAGGTGCTGTAAGCTTTTTCCTCTCAGCTGTCACCAGAGGAGGGCGCTGTTGCTCCATCACCGCACACAGGGTGTTGAGAAAAGAAAGATGCAATCAGTCCAGCTGTGTGTGTATGCAGGGCAGAGAGGTGGCACTGAGACGCCTCACTTTCCAAGTAGTTTTGAGGGTTCCTGTTGTCATTGTTACAGCCTGTTAAAAGCCTGCAATCATCTTATAAGCGCATGTACACAAATAGCCTGAGAAACAACAATTCCTATGAAAGTAATGTTAAAGTATAGCATGTGTTTGATGGCTGAGACACCATTATCCGCCACTCAGATGGTGAGAGGAACTGTCAGTGGTGTCACAGCATCTTTAAATGGGCTTTCTGCTGGCTGTTTCCTCGCTTACGGCCACACCACCCTGAACACGCCCGATCTCATCTGATCTTGGAAGCTATGCAGGGTCGGGCCTGGTTAGTACTTAGATGGGAGACCGCCTGGGAATACCAGGTGCTGTAAGCTTTTTCCTCTCAGCTGTCACCAGAGGAGGGCGCTGTTGCTCCATCACCGCATACAGGGCGTTGAGAAACAAAGCTGCAATCATTCCAGCTGTGTGTGTATGCAGGGCAGAGAGGTGGCAATGAGACGCCTCACTTTCCAAGTAGTTTTGAGGGTTCCTGTTGTCACTGTTACAGCCTGTTAAAAGCCTGCAATCATCTTATAAGCGCATGTACACAAATAGCCTGGGAAACAACAAGTCCTATGAAAGTAATGTTAAAGTATAGCATGTGTTTGATGGCTGAGACACCATTATCCGCCACTCAGATGGTGAGAGGAACTGTCAGTGGTGTCACAGCATCTTTAAATGGGCTTTCTGCTGGCTGTTTCCTCGCTTACGGCCACACCACCCTGAACACGCCCGATCTCGTCTGATCTCGGAAGCTAAGCAGGGTCGGGCCTGGTTAGTACTTGGATGGGAGACCGCCTGGGAATACCAGGTGCTGTAAGCTTTTTCCTCTCAGCTGTTACCAGAGGAGGGCGCTGTTGCTCCATCACCGCACACAGGGCGTTGAGAAACAAAGCTGCAATCATTCCAGCTGTGTGTGTATGCAGGGCAGAGAGGTGGCAATGAGACGCCTCACTTTCCAAGTAGTTTTGAGTGTTCCTGTTGTCACTGTTACAGCCTGTTAAAAGCCTGCAATCATCTTATAAGCGCATGTACACAAATAGCCTGGGAAACAACAATTCGTATGAAAGTAATGTTAAAGTATAGCATGTGTTTGATGGCTGAGACACCATTATCCGCCACTCAGATGGTGAGAGGAACTGTCAGTGGTGTCACAGCATCTTTAAATGGGCTTTCTGCTGGTTGTTTCCTCGCTTACGGCCACACCACCCTGAACACGCCCGATCTCGTCTGATCTCGGAAGCTAAGCAGGGTCGGGCCTGGTTAGTACTTGGATGGGAGACCGCCTGGGAATACCAGGTGCTGTAAGCTTTTTCCTCTCAGCTGTCACCAGAGGAGGGCGCTGTTGCTCCATCACCGCACACAGGGCGTTGAGAAACAAAGCTGCAATCATTCCAGCTGTGTGTGTATGCAGGGCAGAGAGGTGGCACTGAGACGCCTCACTTTCCAAGTAGTTTTGAGGGTTCCTGTTGTCACTGTTACAGCCTGTTAAAAGCCTGCAATCATCTTATAAGCGCATGTACACAAATAGCCTGAGAAACAACAATTCCTATGAAAGTAATGTTAAAGTATAGCATGTGTTTGATGGCTGAGACACCATTATCCGCCACTCAGATGGTGAGAGGAACTGTCAGTGGTGTCACAGCATCTTTAAATGGGCTTTCTGCTGGCTGTTTCCTCGCTTACGGCCACACCACCCTGAACACGCCCGATCTCGTCTGATCTCGGAAGGTAAGCAGGGTCGGGCCTGGTTAGTACTTGGATGGGAGACCGCCTGGGAATACCAGGTACTGTAAGCTTTTTCCTCTCAGCTGTCACCAGAGGAGGGCGCTGTTACTCCATCACCGCACACAGGGCGTTGAGAAACAAAGCTGCAATCATTCCAGCTGTGTGTGTATGCAGGGCAGGGAGGTGGCAATGAGACGCCTCACTTTCCAAGTAGTTTTGAGGGTTCCTGTGTGCACTGTTACAGCCTGTTAAAGCCTGCAATCATCTTATAAGCGCATGTACACAAATAGCCTGAGAAACAACAATTCCTATGAAAGTAATGTTAAAGTATAGCATGTGTTTGATGGCTGAGACACCATTATCCGCCACTCAGATGGTGAGAGGAACTGTCAGTGGTGTCCCAGCATCTTTTAATGGGCTTTCTGCTGTCTGTTTCCTCGCTTACGGCCACACCACCCTGAACACGCCCGATCTCGTCTGATCTCGGAAGCTAAGCAGGTTCGGGCCTGGTTAGTACTTGGATGGTAGACCGCCTGGGAATACCAGGTGCTGTAAGCTTTTTCCTCTCAGCTGTCACCAGAGGAGGGCGCTGTTGCTCCATCACCGCACACAGGGCGTTGAGAAACAAAGCTGCAATCATTCCAGCTGTGTGTGTATGCAGGGCAGAGAGGTGGCACTGAGACGCCTCACTTTCCAAGTAGTTTTGAGTGTTCCTGTGTTCACTGTTACAGCCTGTTAAAAGCCTGCAATCATCTTATAAGCGCATGTACACAAATAGCCTGAGAAACAACAATTCCTATGAAAGGAATGTTAAAGTATAGCATGTGTTTGATGGCTGAGACACCATTATCCGCCATTCAGATGGTGAGAGGAACTGTCAGTGGTGTCACAGCATCTTTAAATGGGCTTTCTGCTGGCTGTTTCCTCGCTTACGGCCACACCACCCTGAACACGCCCGATCTCGTCTGATCTCGGAAGCTAAGCAGGGTCGGGCCTGGTTAGTACTTGGATGGGAGACCGCCTGGGAATACCAGGTGCTGTAAGCTTTTTCCTCTCAGCTGTCACCAGAGGAGGGCGCTGTTGCTCCATCACCGCACACAGGGCGTTGAGAAACAAAGCTGCAATCATTCCAGCTGTGTGTGTATGCAGGGCAGAGAGGTGGCAAAGAGACGCCTCACTTTCCAAGTAGTTTTGAGGGTTCCTGTGTTCACTGTTACAGCCTGTTAAAAGCCTGCAATCATCTTATAAGCGCATGTACACAAATAGCCTGAGAAACAACAATTCCTATGAAAGTAATGTTAAAATATAGCATGTGTTTGATGGCTGAGACACCATTATCCGCCACTCAGATGGTGAGAGGAACTGCCAGTGGTGTCACAGCATCTTTAAATGGGCTTTCTGCTGGCTGTTTCCTCGCGTACGACCACACCACCCTGAACACGCTCGATCTCGTCTGATCTCGGAAGCTAAGTAGGGTCGGGCCTGGTTAGTACTTGGATGGGAGACCGCCTGGGAATACCAGGTGCTGTAAGCTTTTTCCTCTCAGCTGTCACCAGAGGAGGGCGCTGTTGCTCCATCACCGCACACAGGGCGTTGAGAAACAAAGCTGCAATCATTCCAGCTGTGTGTGTATGCAGGGCAGAGAGGTGGCAATGAGACGCCTCACTTTCCAAGTAGTTTTGAGGGTTCCTGTTGTCACTGTTACAGCCTGTTAAAAGCCTGCAATCATCTTATAAGCGCATGTACACAAATAGCCTGGGAAACAACAATTCCTATGAAAGTAATGTTAAAGTATAGCATGTGTTTGATGGCTGAGACACCATTATCCGCCACTCAGATGGTGAGAGGAACTGTCAGTGGTGTCACAGCATCTTTAAATGGGCTTTCTGCTGGCTGTTTCCTCGCTTACGGCCACACCACCCTGAACACGCCCGATCTCGTCTGATCTCGGAAGCTAAGCAGGGTCGGGCCTGGTTAGTACTTGGATGGGAGACCGCCTGGGAATACCAGGTGCTGTAAGCTTTTTCCTCTCAGCTGTCACCAGAGGAGGGCGCTGTTGCTCCATCACCGCACACAGGGCGTTGAGAAACAAAGCTGCAATCATTCCAGCTGTGTGTGTATGCAGGGCAAAGAGGTGGCAATGAGACGCCTCACTTTCCAAGTAGTTTTGAGTGTTCCTGTTGTCACTGTTACAGCCTGTTAAAAGCCTGCAATCATCTTATAAGCGCATGTACACAAATAGCCTGGGAAACAACAATTCCTATGAAAGTAATGTTAAAGTATAGCATGTGTTTGATGGCTGAGACACCATTATCCGCCACTCAGATGGTGAGAGGAACTGTCAGTGGTGTCACAGCATCTTTAAATGGGCTTTCTGCTGGCTGTTTCCTCGCTTACGGCCACACCACCCTGAACACGCCCGATCTCGTCTGATCTCGGAAGCTAAGCAGGGTCGGGCCTGGTTAGTACTTGGATGGGAGACCGCCTGGGAATACCAGGTGCTGTAAGCTTTTTCCTCTCAGCTGTCACCAGAGGAGGGCGCTGTTGCTCCATCACCGCACACAGGGCGTTGAGAAACAAAGCTGCAATCATTCCAGCTGTGTGTGTATGCAGGGCAGAGAGGTGGCAATGAGACGCCTCACTTTCCAAGTAGTTTTGAGGGTTCCTGTGTTCACTGTTACAGCCTGTTAAAAGCCTGCAATCATCTTATAAGCGCATGCACACAAATAGCCTGAGAAACAACAATTCCTATGAAAGTAATGTTAAAGTATAGCATGTGTTTGATGGCTGAGACACCATTATCCGCCACTCAGATGGTGAGAGGAACTGTCACTGGTGTCCCAGCATCTTTTAATGGGCTTTCTGCTGTCTGTTTCCTCGCTTACGGCCACACCACCCTGAACACGCCCGATCTCGTCTGATCTCGGAAGCTAAGCAGGTTCGGGCCTGGTTAGTACTTGGATGGTAGACCGCCTGGGAATACCAGGTGCTGTAAGCTTTTTCCTCTCAGCTGTCACCAGAGGAGGGCGCTGTTGCTCCATCACCGCACACAGGGCGTTGAGAAACAAAGCTGCAATCATTCCAGCTGTGTGTGTATGCAGGGCAGAGAGGTGGCACTGAGACGCCTCACTTTCCAAGTAGTTTTGAGGGTTCCTGTGTTCACTGTTACAGCCTGTTAAAAGCCTGCAATCATCTTATAAGCGCATGTACACAAATAGCCTGAGAAACAACAATTCCTATGAAAGGAATGTTAAAGTATAGCATGTGTTTGATGGCTGAGACACCATTATCCGCCATTCAGATGGTGAGAGGAACTGTCAGTGGTGTCACAGCATCTTTAAATGGGCTTTCTGCTGGCTGTTTCCTCGCTTACGGCCACACCACCCTGAACACGCCCGATCTCGTCTGATCTCGGAAGCTAAGCAGGGTCGGGCCTGGTTAGTACTTGGATGGGAGACCGCCTGGGAATACCAGGTGCTGTAAGCTTTTTCCTCTCAGCTGTCACCAGAGGAGGGCGCTGTTGCTCCATCACCGCACACAGGGCGTTGAGAAACAAAGCTGCAATCATTCCAGCTGTGTGTGTATGCAGGGCAGAGAGGTGGCAATGAGACGCCTCACTTTCCAAGTAGTTTTGAGGGTTCCTGTGTTCACTGTTACAGCCTGTTAAAACCCTGCAATCATCTTATAAGCGCATGTACACAAATAGCCTGAGAAACAACAATTCCTATGAAAGTAATGTTAAAATATAGCATGTGTTTGATGGCTGAGACACCATTATCCGCCACTCAGATGGTGAGAGGAACTGTCAGTGGTGTCACAGCATCTTTAAATGGGCTTTCTGCTGGCTGTTTCCTCGCTTACGACCACACCACCCTGAACACGCTCGATCTCGTCTGATCTCGGAAGTTAAGTAGGGTCGGGCCTGGTTAGTACTTGGATGGGAGACCGCCTGGGAATACCAGGTGCTGTAAGCTTTTTCCTCTCAGCTGTCACCAGAGGAGGGCGCTGTTGCTCCATCACCGCACACAGGGCGTTGAGAAACAAAGCTGCAATCATTCCAGCTGTGTGTGTATGCAGGGCAGAGAGGTGGCAATGAGACGCCTCACTTTCCAAGTAGTTTTGAGGGTTCCTGTTGTCACTGTTACAGCCTGTTAAAAGCCTGCAATCATCTTATAAGCGCATGTACACAAATAGCCTGGGAAACAACAATTCCTATGAAAGTAATGTTAAAGTATAGCATGTGTTTGATGGCTGAGACACCATTATCCGCCACTCAGATGGTGAGAGGAACTGTCAGTGGTGTCACAGCATCTTTAAATGGGCTTTCTGCTGGCTGTTTCCTCGCTTACGGCCACACCACCCTGAACACGCCCGATCTCGTCTGATCTCGGAAGCTAAGCAGGGTCGGGCCTGGTTAGTACTTGGATGGGAGACCGCCTGGGAATACCAGGTGCTGTAAGCTTTTTCCTCTCAGCTGTCACCAGAGGAGGGCGCTGTTGCTCCATCACCGCACACAGGGCGTTGAGAAACAAAGCTGCAATCATTCCAGCTGTGTGTGTATGCAGGGCAGAGAGGTGGCACTGAGACGCCTCACTTTCCAAGTAGTTTTGAGGGTTCATGTTGTCACTGTTACAGCCTGTTAAAAGCCTGCAATCATCTTATAAGCGCATGTACACAAATAGCCTGAGAAACAACAATTCCTATGAAAGTAATGTTAAAGTATAGCATGTGTTTGATGGCTGAGACACCATTATCCGCCACTCAGATGGTGAGAGGAACTGTCAGTGGTGTCACAGCATCTTTAAATGGGCTTTCTGCTGGCTGTTTCCTCGCTTACGGCCACACCACCCTGAACATGCCCGATCTCGTCTGATCTCGGAAGCTAAGCAGGGTCGGGCCTGGTTAGTACTTGGATGGGAGACCGCCTGGGAATACCAGGTGCTGTAAGCTTTTTCCTCTCAGCTGTCACCAGAGGATGGCGCTGTTGCTCCATCACCGCACACAGGGTGTTGAGAAAAGAAAGATGCAATCAGTCCAGCTGTGTGTGTACGCAGGGCAGAGAGGTGGCACTGAGACGCCTCACTTTCCAAGTAGTTTTGAGGGTTCCTGTTGTCATTGTTACAGCCTGTTAAAAGCCTGCAATCATCTTATAAGCGCATGTACACAAATAGCCTGAGAAACAACAATTCCTATGAAAGTAATGTTAAAATATAGCATGTGTTTGATGGCTGAGACACCATTATCCGCCACTCAGATGGTGAGAGGAACTGCCAGTGGTGTCACAGCATCTTTAAATGGGCTTTCTGCTGGCTGTTTCCTCGCTTACGACCACACCACCCTGAACACGCTCGATCTCGTCTGATCTCGGAAGCTAAGTAGGGTCGGGCCTGGTTAGTACTTGGATGGGAGACCGCCTGGGAATACCAGGTGCTGTAAGCTTTTTCCTCTCAGCTGTCACCAGAGGAGGGCGCTGTTGCTCCATCACCGCACACAGGGCGTTGAGAAACAAAGCTGCAATCATTCCAGCTGTGTGTGTATGCAGGGCAGAGAGGTGGCAATGAGACGCCTCACTTTCCAAGTAGTTTTGAGGGTTCCTGTTGTCACTGTTACAGCCTGTTAAAAGCCTGCAATCATCTTATAAGCGCATGTACACAAATAGCCTGGGAAACAACAATTCCTATGAAAGTAATGTTAAAGTATAGCATGTGTTTGATGGCTGAGACACCATTATCCGCCACTCAGATGGTGAGAGGAACTGTCAGTGGTGTCACAGCATCTTTAAATGGGCTTTCTGCTGGCTGTTTCCTCGCTTACGGCCACACCACCCTGAACACGCCCGATCTCGTCTGATCTCGGAAGCTAAGCAGGGTCGGGCCTGGTTAGTACTTGGATGGGAGACCGCCTGGGAATACCAGGTGCTGTAAGCTTTTTCCTCTCAGCTGTCACCAGAGGAGGGCGCTGTTGCTCCATCACCGCACACAGGGCGTTGAGAAACAAAGCTGCAATCATTCCAGCTGTGTGTGTATGCAGGGCAAAGAGGTGGCAATGAGACGCCTCACTTTCCAAGTAGTTTTGAGTGTTCCTGTTGTCACTGTTACAGCCTGTTAAAAGCCTGCAATCATCTTATAAGCGCATGTACACAAATAGCCTGGGAAACAACAATTCCTATGAAAGTAATGTTAAAGTATAGCATGTGTTTGATGGCTGAGACACCATTATCCGCCACTCAGATGGTGAGAGGAACTGTCAGTGGTGTCACAGCATCTTTAAATGGGCTTTCTGCTGGCTGTTTCCTCGCTTACGGCCACACCACCCTGAACACGCCCGATCTCGTCTGATCTCGGAAGCTAAGCAGGGTCGGGCCTGGTTAGTACTTGGATGGGAGACCGCCTGGGAATACCAGGTGCTGTAAGCTTTTTCCTCTCAGCTGTCACCAGAGGAGGGCGCTGTTGCTCCATCACCGCACACAGGGCGTTGAGAAACAAAGCTGCAATCATTCCAGCTGTGTGTGTATGCAGGGCAGAGAGGTGGCAATGAGACGCCTCACTTTCCAAGTAGTTTTGAGGGTTCCTGTGTTCACTGTTACAGCCTGTTAAAAGCCTGCAATCATCTTATAAGCGCATGCACACAAATAGCCTGAGAAACAACAATTCCTATGAAAGTAATGTTAAAGTATAGCATGTGTTTGATGGCTGAGACACCATTATCCGCCACTCAGATGGTGAGAGGAACTGTCACTGGTGTCCCAGCATCTTTTAATGGGCTTTCTGCTGTCTGTTTCCTCGCTTACGGCCACACCACCCTGAACACGCCCGATCTCGTCTGATCTCGGAAGCTAAGCAGGTTCGGGCCTGGTTAGTACTTGGATGGTAGACCGCCTGGGAATACCAGGTGCTGTAAGCTTTTTCCTCTCAGCTGTCACCAGAGGAGGGCGCTGTTGCTCCATCACCGCACACAGGGCGTTGAGAAACAAAGCTGCAATCATTCCAGCTGTGTGTGTATGCAGGGCAGAGAGGTGGCACTGAGACGCCTCACTTTCCAAGTAGTTTTGAGGGTTCATGTTGTCACTGTTACAGCCTGTTAAAAGCCTGCAATCATCTTATAAGCGCATGTACACAAATAGCCTGAGAAACAACAATTCCTATGAAAGTAATGTTAAAGTATAGCATGTGTTTGATGGCTGAGACACCATTATCCGCCACTCAGATGGTGAGAGGAACTGTCAGTGGTGTCACAGCATCTTTAAATGGGCTTTCTGCTGGCTGTTTCCTCGCTTACGGCCACACCACCCTGAACATGCCCGATCTCGTCTGATCTCGGAAGCTAAGCAGGGTCGGGCCTGGTTAGTACTTGGATGGGAGACCGCCTGGGAATACCAGGTGCTGTAAGCTTTTTCCTCTCAGCTGTCACCAGAGGATGGCGCTGTTGCTCCATCACCGCACACAGGGTGTTGAGAAAAGAAAGATGCAATCAGTCCAGCTGTGTGTGTACGCAGGGCAGAGAGGTGGCACTGAGACGCCTCACTTTCCAAGTAGTTTTGAGGGTTCCTGTTGTCATTGTTACAGCCTGTTAAAAGCCTGCAATCATCTTATAAGCGCATGTACACAAATAGCCTGAGAAACAACAATTCCTATGAAAGTAATGTTAAAATATAGCATGTGTTTGATGGCTGAGACACCATTATCCGCCACTCAGATGGTGAGAGGAACTGCCAGTGGTGTCACAGCATCTTTAAATGGGCTTTCTGCTGGCTGTTTCCTCGCTTACGACCACACCACCCTGAACACGCTCGATCTCGTCTGATCTCGGAAGCTAAGTAGGGTCGGGCCTGGTTAGTACTTGGATGGGAGACCGCCTGGGAATACCAGGTGCTGTAAGCTTTTTCCTCTCAGCTGTCACCAGAGGAGGGCGCTGTTGCTCCATCACCGCACACAGGGCGTTGAGAAACAAAGCTGCAATCATTCCAGCTGTGTGTGTATGCAGGGCAGAGAGGTGGCAATGAGACGCCTCACTTTCCAAGTAGTTTTGAGGGTTCCTGTTGTCACTGTTACAGCCTGTTAAAAGCCTGCAATCATCTTATAAGCGCATGTACACAAATAGCCTGGGAAACAACAATTCCTATGAAAGTAATGTTAAAGTATAGCATGTGTTTGATGGCTGAGACACCATTATCCGCCACTCAGATGGTGAGAGGAACTGTCAGTGGTGTCACAGCATCTTTAAATGGGCTTTCTGCTGGCTGTTTCCTCGCTTACGGCCACACCACCCTGAACACGCCCGATCTCGTCTGATCTCGGAAGCTAAGCAGGGTCGGGCCTGGTTAGTACTTGGATGGGAGACCGCCTGGGAATACCAGGTGCTGTAAGCTTTTTCCTCTCAGCTGTCACCAGAGGAGGGCGCTGTTGCTCCATCACCGCACACAGGGCGTTGAGAAACAAAGCTGCAATCATTCCAGCTGTGTGTGTATGCAGGGCAAAGAGGTGGCAATGAGACGCCTCACTTTCCAAGTAATTTTGAGTGTTCCTGTTGTCACTGTTACAGCCTGTTAAAAGCCTGCAATCATCTTATAAGCGCATGTACACAAATAGCCTGGGAAACAACAATTCCTATGAAAGTAATGTTAAAGTATAGCATGTGTTTGATGGCTGAGACACCATTATCCGCCACTCAGATGGTGAGAGGAACTGTCAGTGGTGTCACAGCATCTTTAAATGGGCTTTCTGCTGGCTGTTTCCTCGCTTACGGCCACACCACCCTGAACACGCCCGATCTCGTCTGATCTCGGAAGCTAAGCAGGGTCGGGCCTGGTTAGTACTTGGATGGGAGACCGCCTGGGAATACCAGGTGCTGTAAGCTTTTTCCTCTCAGCTGTCACCAGAGGAGGGCGCTGTTGCTCCATCACCGCACACAGGGCGTTGAGAAACAAAGCTGCAATCATTCCAGCTGTGTGTGTATGCAGGGCAGAGAGGTGGCAATGAGACGCCTCACTTTCCAAGTAGTTTTGAGGGTTCCTGTGTTCACTGTTACAGCCTGTTAAAAGCCTGCAATCATCTTATAAGCGCATGCACACAAATAGCCTGAGAAACAACAATTCCTATGAAAGTAATGTTAAAGTATAGCATGTGTTTGATGGCTGAGACACCATTATCCGCCACTCAGATGGTGAGAGGAACTGTCACTGGTGTCCCAGCATCTTTTAATGGGCTTTCTGCTGTCTGTTTCCTCGCTTACGGCCACACCACCCTGAACACGCCCGATCTCGTCTGATCTCGGAAGCTAAGCAGGTTCGGGCCTGGTTAGTACTTGGATGGTAGACCGCCTGGGAATACCAGGTGCTGTAAGCTTTTTCCTCTCAGCTGTCACCAGAGGAGGGCGCTGTTGCTCCATCACCGCACACAGGGCGTTGAGAAACAAAGCTGCAATCATTCCAGCTGTGTGTGTATGCAGGGCAGAGAGGTGGCACTGAGACGCCTCACTTTCCAAGTAGTTTTGAGGGTTCCTGTGTTCACTGTTACAGCCTGTTAAAAGCCTGCAATCATCTTATAAGCGCATGTACACAAATAGCCTGAGAAACAACAATTCCTATGAAAGGAATGTTAAAGTATAGCATGTGTTTGATGGCTGAGACACCATTATCCGCCATTCAGATGGTGAGAGGAACTGTCAGTGGTGTCACAGCATCTTTAAATGGGCTTTCTGCTGGCTGTTTCCTCGCTTACGGCCACACCACCCTGAACACGCCCGATCTCGTCTGATCTCGGAAGCTAAGCAGGGTCGGGCCTGGTTAGTACTTGGATGGGAGACCGCCTGGGAATACCAGGTGCTGTAAGCTTTTTCCTCTCAGCTGTCACCAGAGGAGGGCGCTGTTGCTCCATCACCGCACACAGGGCGTTGAGAAACAAAGCTGCAATCATTCCAGCTGTGTGTGTATGCAGGGCAGAGAGGTGGCAATGAGACGCCTCACTTTCCAAGTAGTTTTGAGGGTTCCTGTGTTCACTGTTACAGCCTGTTAAAACCCTGCAATCATCTTATAAGCGCATGTACACAAATAGCCTGAGAAACAACAATTCCTATGAAAGTAATGTTAAAATATAGCATGTGTTTGATGGCTGAGACACCATTATCCGCCACTCAGATGGTGAGAGGAACTGTCAGTGGTGTCACAGCATCTTTAAATGGGCTTTCTGCTGGCTGTTTCCTCGCTTACGACCACACCACCCTGAACACGCTCGATCTCGTCTGATCTCGGAAGTTAAGTAGGGTCGGGCCTGGTTAGTACTTGGATGGGAGACCGCCTGGGAATACCAGGTGCTGTAAGCTTTTTCCTCTCAGCTGTCACCAGAGGAGGGCGCTGTTGCTCCATCACCGCACACAGGGCGTTGAGAAACAAAGCTGCAATCATTCCAGCTGTGTGTGTATGCAGGGCAGAGAGGTGGCAATGAGACGCCTCACTTTCCAAGTAGTTTTGAGGGTTCCTGTTGTCACTGTTACAGCCTGTTAAAAGCCTGCAATCATCTTATAAGCGCATGTACACAAATAGCCTGGGAAACAACAATTCCTATGAAAGTAATGTTAAAGTATAGCATGTGTTTGATGGCTGAGACACCATTATCCGCCACTCAGATGGTGAGAGGAACTGTCAGTGGTGTCACAGCATCTTTAAATGGGCTTTCTGCTGGCTGTTTCCTCGCTTACGGCCACACCACCCTGAACACGCCCGATCTCGTCTGATCTCGGAAGCTAAGCAGGGTCGGGCCTGGTTAGTACTTGGATGGGAGACCGCCTGGGAATACCAGGTGCTGTAAGCTTTTTCCTCTCAGCTGTCACCAGAGGAGGGCGCTGTTGCTCCATCACCGCACACAGGGCGTTGAGAAACAAAGCTGCAATCATTCCAGCTGTGTGTGTATGCAGGGCAGAGAGGTGGCACTGAGACGCCTCACTTTCCAAGTAGTTTTGAGGGTTCATGTTGTCACTGTTACAGCCTGTTAAAAGCCTGCAATCATCTTATAAGCGCATGTACACAAATAGCCTGAGAAACAACAATTCCTATGAAAGTAATGTTAAAGTATAGCATGTGTTTGATGGCTGAGACACCATTATCCGCCACTCAGATGGTGAGAGGAACTGTCAGTGGTGTCACAGCATCTTTAAATGGGCTTTCTGCTGGCTGTTTCCTCGCTTACGGCCACACCACCCTGAACATGCCCGATCTCGTCTGATCTCGGAAGCTAAGCAGGGTCGGGCCTGGTTAGTACTTGGATGGGAGACCGCCTGGGAATACCAGGTGCTGTAAGCTTTTTCCTCTCAGCTGTCACCAGAGGATGGCGCTGTTGCTCCATCACCGCACACAGGGTGTTGAGAAAAGAAAGATGCAATCAGTCCAGCTGTGTGTGTACGCAGGGCAGAGAGGTGGCACTGAGACGCCTCACTTTCCAAGTAGTTTTGAGGGTTCCTGTTGTCATTGTTACAGCCTGTTAAAAGCCTGCAATCATCTTATAAGCGCATGTACACAAATAGCCTGAGAAACAACAATTCCTATGAAAGTAATGTTAAAATATAGCATGTGTTTGATGGCTGAGACACCATTATCCGCCACTCAGATGGTGAGAGGAACTGTCAGTGGTGTCACAGCATCTTTAAATGGGCTTTCTGCTGGCTGTTTCCTCGCTTACGGCCACACCACCCTGAACACGCCCGATCTCGTCTGATCTCGGAAGCTAAGCAGGGTCGGGCCTGGTTAGTACTTGGATGGGAGACAGCCTGGGAATACCAGGTGCTGTAAGCTTTTTCCTCTCAGCTGTCACCAGAGGAGGGCGCTGTTGCTCCATCACCGCACACAGGGCGTTGAGAAACAAAGCTGCAATCATTCCAGCTGTGTGTGTATGCAGGGCAGAGAGGTGGCAATGAGACGCCTCACTTTCCAAGTAGTTTTGAGGGTTCCTGTTGTCACTGTTACAGCCTGTTAAAAGCCTGCAATCATCTTATAAGCGCATGTACACAAATAGCCTGGGAAACAACAATTCCTATGAAAGTAATGTTAAAGTATAGCATGTGTTTGATGGCTGAGACACCATTATCCGCCACTCAGATGGTGAGAGGAACTGTCAGTGGTGTCACAGCATCTTTAAATGGGCTTTCTGCTGGCTGTTTCCTCGCTTACGGCCACACCACCCTGAACACGCCCGATCTCGTCTGATCTCGGAAGCTAAGCAGGGTCGGGCCTGGTTAGTACTTGGATGGGAGACCGCCTGGGAATACCAGGTGCTGTAAGCTTTTTCCTCTCAGCTGTCACCAGAGGAGGGCGCTGTTGCTCCATCACCGCACACAGGGCGTTGAGAAACAAAGCTGCAATCATTCCAGCTGTGTGTGTATGCAGGGCAGAGAGGTGGCACTGAGACGCCTCACTTTCCAAGTAGTTTTGAGGGTTCATGTTGTCACTGTTACAGCCTGTTAAAAGCCTGCAATCATCTTATAAGCGCATGTACACAAATAGCCTGAGAAACAACAATTCCTATGAAAGTAATGTTAAAGTATAGCATGTGTTTGATGGCTGAGACACCATTATCCGCCACTCAGATGGTGAGAGGAACTGTCAGTGGTGTCACCCCATCTTTAAATGGGCTTTCTGCTGGCTGTTTCCTCGCTTACGGCCACACCACCCTGAACACGCCCGATCTCGTCTGATCTCGGAAGCTAAGCAGGGTCGGGCCTGGTTAGTACTTGCATGGGAGACCGCCTGGGAATACCAGGTGTTGTAAGCTTTTTCCTCTCAGCTGTCACCAGATGAGGGCGCTGTTGCTCCATCACCGCACACAGGGCGTTGAGAAACAAAGCTGCAATCATTCTAAGCTGTGTGTGTATGCAGGGCAGAGAGGTGGCACTGAGACACCCCACTTTCCAAGTAGTTTTGAGTGTTCCTGCTGTCACTGTTACAGCCTGTTAAAAGCCTGCAATCATCTTATAAGCGCATGTACACAAATAGCCTGATAAACAACTATTCCTATGAAAGTAATGTTAAAGTATAGCATGTGTTTGATGGCTGAGACACCATTATCCGCCACTCAGATGGTGAGAGGAACTGTCAGTGGTGTCACAGCATCTTTAAATGGGCTTTCTGCTGGCTGTTTCCTCACTTACGGCCACACCACCCTGAACACGCCCGATCTCGTCTGATCTGGGAAGCTAAGCAGGGTCGGGCCTGGTTAGTACTTGGATGGGAGACCGCCTGGGAATACCAGGTGCTGTAAGCTTTTTCCTCTCAGCTGTCACCAGAGGAGGGCGCTGTTGCTCCATCACCGCACACAGGGCGTTGAGAAACAAAGCTGCAATCATTCCAGCTGTGTGTGTATGCAGGGCAGAGAGGTGGCAATGAGACGCCTCACTTTCCAAGTAGTTTTGAGGGTTCCTGTGTTCACTGTTACAGCCTGTTAAAAGCCTGCAATCATCTTATAAGCGCATGTACACAAATAGCCTGAGAAACAACAATTCCTATGAAAGTAATGTTAAAGTATAGCATGTGTTTGATGGCTGAGACACCATTATCCGCCACTCAGATGGTGAGAGGAACTGTCAGTGGGGTCACAGCATTTTTAAATGGGCTTTCTGCTGGCTGTTTTCTCGCTTACGACCACACCACCCTGAACATGCCCGATCTCGTCTGATCTCGGAAGCTAAGCAGGGTCGGGCCTGGTTAGTACTTGGATGGGAAACCGCCTGGGAATACCAGGTGCTGTAAGCTTTTTCCTCTCAGCTGTCACCAGAGGAGGGCGCTGTTGCTCCATCACCGCACACAGGGTGTTGAGATAAGAAAGATGCAATCAGTCCAGCTGTGTGTGTATGCAGGGCAGAGAGGTGGCACTGAGACGCCTCACTTTCCAAGTAGTTTTGAGGGTTCCTGTTGTCATTGTTACAGCCTGTTAAAAGCCTGCAATCATCTTATAAGCGCATGTACACAAATAGCCTGGGAAACAACAATTCCTATGAAAGTAATGTTAAAGTATAGCATGTGTTTGATGGCTGAGACACCATTATCCGCCACTCAGATGGTGAGAGGAACTGTCAGTGGGGTCACAGCATCTTTAAATGGGCTTTCTGCTAGCTGTTTCCTCGCTTACGGCCACACCACCCTGAACATGCCCGATCTCGTCTGATCTCGGAAGCTAAGCAGGGTCGGGCCTGGTTAGTACTTGGATGGGAGACCGCCTGGGAATACCAGGTGCTGTAAGCTTTTTCCTCTCAGCTGTCACCAGAGGAGGGCGCTGTTGCTCCATCACCGCACACAGGGCGTTGAGAAACAAAGCTGCAATCATTCCAGCTGTGTGTGTATGAAGGGCAGAGAGGTGGCACTGAGACACCCCACTTTCCAAGTAGTTTTGAGTGTTCCTGCTGTCACTGTTACAGCCTGTTAAAAGCCTGCAATCATCTTATAAGCGCATGTACACAAATAGCCTGAGAAACAACTATTCCTATGAAAGTAATGTTAAAGTATAGCATGTGTTTGATGGCTGAGACACCATTATCCGCCACTCAGATGGTGAGAGGAACTGTCAGTGGGGTCACAGCATCTTTAAATGGGCTTTCTGCTGGCTGTTTCCTCGCTTACGGCCACACCACCCTGAACATGCCCGATCTCGTCTGATCTCGGAAGCTAAGCAGGGTCGGGCCTGGTTAGTACTTGGATGGGAGACCGCCTGGGAATACCAGGTGCTGTAAGCTTTTTCCTCTCAGCTGTCACCAGAGGAGGGCGCTGTTGCTCCATCACCGCACACAGGGCGTTGAGAAACAAAGCTGCAATCATTCCAGCTGTGTGTGTATGAAGGGCAGAGAGGTGGCACTGAGACACCCCACTTTCCAAGTAGTTTTGAGTGTTCCTGCTGTCACTGTTACAGCCTGTTAAAAGCCTGCAATCATCTTATAAGCGCATGTACACAAATAGCCTGAGAAACAACTATTCCTATGAAAGTAATGTTAAAGTATAGCATGTGTTTGATGGCTGAGACACCATTATCCGCCTCTCAGATGGTGAGAGGAACTGTCAGTGGTGTCACAGCATCTTTAAATGGGCTTTCTGCTGGCTGTTTCCTCGCTTACGGCCACACCACCCTGAACACGCCCGATCTCGTCTGATCTCGGAAGCTAAGCAGGGTCGGGCCTGGTTAGTACTTGGATGGGAGACCGCCTGGGAATACCAGGTGCTGTAAGCTTTTTCCTCTCAGCTGTCACCAGAGGAGGGCGCTGTTGCTCCATCACCGCACACAGGGCGTTGAGAAACAAAGCTGCAATCATTCCAGCTGTGTGTGTATGCAGGGCAGAGAGGTGGCAATGAGACGCCTCACTTTCCAAGTAGTTTTGAGGGTTCCTGTGTTCACTGTTACAGCCTGTTAAAAGCCTGCAATCATCTTATAAGCGCATGTACACAAATAGCCTGAGAAACAACAATTCCTATGAACGTAATGTTAAAGTATAGCATGTGTTTGATGGCTGAGACACCATTATCCGCCACTCAGATGGTGAGAGGAACTGTCAGTGGTGTCACAGCATCTTTAAATGGGCTTTCTGCTGGCTGTTTCCTCGCTTACGGCCACACCACCCTGAACACGCCCGATCTCGTCTGATCTCGGAAGCTAAGCAGGGTCGGGCCTGGTTAGTACTTGGATGGGAGACCGCCTGGGAATACCAGGTGCTGTAAGCTTTTTCCTCTCAGCTGTCACCAGAGGAGGGCGCTGTTGCTCCATCACCGCACACAGGGCGTTGAGAAACAAAGCTGCAATCATTCCAGCTGTGTGTGTATGCAGGGCAGAGAGGTGGCACTGAGACGCCTCACTTTCCAAGTAGTTTTGAGGGTTCCTGTTGTCACTGTTACAGCCTGTTAAAAGCCTGCAATCA
>NC_084979.1:2692671-2722671 GCF_963691925.1 Scomber scombrus
GTCACAGCATCTTTAAATGGGCTTTCTGCTGGCTGTTTCCTCGCGTACGACCACACCACCCTGAACACGCTCGATCTCGTCTGATCTCGGAAGCTAAGTAGGGTCGGGCCTGGTTAGTACTTGGATGGGAGACCGCCTGGGAATACCAGGTGCTGTAAGCTTTTTCCTCTCAGCTGTCACCAGAGGAGGGCGCTGTTGCTCCATCACCGCACACAGGGCGTTGAGAAACAAAGCTGCAATCATTCCAGCTGTGTGTGTATGCAGGGCAGAGAGGTGGCAATGAGACGCCTCACTTTCCAAGTAGTTTTGAGGGTTCCTGTTGTCACTGTTACAGCCTGTTAAAAGCCTGCAATCATCTTATAAGCGCATGTACACAAATAGCCTGGGAAACAACAATTCCTATGAAAGTAATGTTAAAGTATAGCATGTGTTTGATGGCTGAGACACCATTATCCGCCACTCAGATGGTGAGAGGAACTGTCAGTGGTGTCACAGCATCTTTAAATGGGCTTTCTGCTGGCTGTTTCCTCGCTTACGGCCACACCACCCTGAACACGCCCGATCTCGTCTGATCTCGGAAGCTAAGCAGGGTCGGGCCTGGTTAGTACTTGGATGGGAGACCGCCTGGGAATACCAGGTGCTGTAAGCTTTTTCCTCTCAGCTGTCACCAGAGGAGGGCGCTGTTGCTCCATCACCGCACACAGGGCGTTGAGAAACAAAGCTGCAATCATTCCAGCTGTGTGTGTATGCAGGGCAAAGAGGTGGCAATGAGACGCCTCACTTTCCAAGTAGTTTTGAGTGTTCCTGTTGTCACTGTTACAGCCTGTTAAAAGCCTGCAATCATCTTATAAGCGCATGTACACAAATAGCCTGGGAAACAACAATTCCTATGAAAGTAATGTTAAAGTATAGCATGTGTTTGATGGCTGAGACACCATTATCCGCCACTCAGATGGTGAGAGGAACTGTCAGTGGTGTCACAGCATCTTTAAATGGGCTTTCTGCTGGCTGTTTCCTCGCTTACGGCCACACCACCCTGAACACGCCCGATCTCGTCTGATCTCGGAAGCTAAGCAGGGTCGGGCCTGGTTAGTACTTGGATGGGAGACCGCCTGGGAATACCAGGTGCTGTAAGCTTTTTCCTCTCAGCTGTCACCAGAGGAGGGCGCTGTTGCTCCATCACCGCACACAGGGCGTTGAGAAACAAAGCTGCAATCATTCCAGCTGTGTGTGTATGCAGGGCAGAGAGGTGGCAATGAGACGCCTCACTTTCCAAGTAGTTTTGAGGGTTCCTGTGTTCACTGTTACAGCCTGTTAAAAGCCTGCAATCATCTTATAAGCGCATGCACACAAATAGCCTGAGAAACAACAATTCCTATGAAAGTAATGTTAAAGTATAGCATGTGTTTGATGGCTGAGACACCATTATCCGCCACTCAGATGGTGAGAGGAACTGTCACTGGTGTCCCAGCATCTTTTAATGGGCTTTCTGCTGTCTGTTTCCTCGCTTACGGCCACACCACCCTGAACACGCCCGATCTCGTCTGATCTCGGAAGCTAAGCAGGTTCGGGCCTGGTTAGTACTTGGATGGTAGACCGCCTGGGAATACCAGGTGCTGTAAGCTTTTTCCTCTCAGCTGTCACCAGAGGAGGGCGCTGTTGCTCCATCACCGCACACAGGGCGTTGAGAAACAAAGCTGCAATCATTCCAGCTGTGTGTGTATGCAGGGCAGAGAGGTGGCACTGAGACGCCTCACTTTCCAAGTAGTTTTGAGGGTTCCTGTGTTCACTGTTACAGCCTGTTAAAAGCCTGCAATCATCTTATAAGCGCATGTACACAAATAGCCTGAGAAACAACAATTCCTATGAAAGGAATGTTAAAGTATAGCATGTGTTTGATGGCTGAGACACCATTATCCGCCATTCAGATGGTGAGAGGAACTGTCAGTGGTGTCACAGCATCTTTAAATGGGCTTTCTGCTGGCTGTTTCCTCGCTTACGGCCACACCACCCTGAACACGCCCGATCTCGTCTGATCTCGGAAGCTAAGCAGGGTCGGGCCTGGTTAGTACTTGGATGGGAGACCGCCTGGGAATACCAGGTGCTGTAAGCTTTTTCCTCTCAGCTGTCACCAGAGGAGGGCGCTGTTGCTCCATCACCGCACACAGGGCGTTGAGAAACAAAGCTGCAATCATTCCAGCTGTGTGTGTATGCAGGGCAGAGAGGTGGCAATGAGACGCCTCACTTTCCAAGTAGTTTTGAGGGTTCCTGTGTTCACTGTTACAGCCTGTTAAAACCCTGCAATCATCTTATAAGCGCATGTACACAAATAGCCTGAGAAACAACAATTCCTATGAAAGTAATGTTAAAATATAGCATGTGTTTGATGGCTGAGACACCATTATCCGCCACTCAGATGGTGAGAGGAACTGTCAGTGGTGTCACAGCATCTTTAAATGGGCTTTCTGCTGGCTGTTTCCTCGCTTACGACCACACCACCCTGAACACGCTCGATCTCGTCTGATCTCGGAAGTTAAGTAGGGTCGGGCCTGGTTAGTACTTGGATGGGAGACCGCCTGGGAATACCAGGTGCTGTAAGCTTTTTCCTCTCAGCTGTCACCAGAGGAGGGCGCTGTTGCTCCATCACCGCACACAGGGCGTTGAGAAACAAAGCTGCAATCATTCCAGCTGTGTGTGTATGCAGGGCAGAGAGGTGGCAATGAGACGCCTCACTTTCCAAGTAGTTTTGAGGGTTCCTGTTGTCACTGTTACAGCCTGTTAAAAGCCTGCAATCATCTTATAAGCGCATGTACACAAATAGCCTGGGAAACAACAATTCCTATGAAAGTAATGTTAAAGTATAGCATGTGTTTGATGGCTGAGACACCATTATCCGCCACTCAGATGGTGAGAGGAACTGTCAGTGGTGTCACAGCATCTTTAAATGGGCTTTCTGCTGGCTGTTTCCTCGCTTACGGCCACACCACCCTGAACACGCCCGATCTCGTCTGATCTCGGAAGCTAAGCAGGGTCGGGCCTGGTTAGTACTTGGATGGGAGACCGCCTGGGAATACCAGGTGCTGTAAGCTTTTTCCTCTCAGCTGTCACCAGAGGAGGGCGCTGTTGCTCCATCACCGCACACAGGGCGTTGAGAAACAAAGCTGCAATCATTCCAGCTGTGTGTGTATGCAGGGCAGAGAGGTGGCACTGAGACGCCTCACTTTCCAAGTAGTTTTGAGGGTTCATGTTGTCACTGTTACAGCCTGTTAAAAGCCTGCAATCATCTTATAAGCGCATGTACACAAATAGCCTGAGAAACAACAATTCCTATGAAAGTAATGTTAAAGTATAGCATGTGTTTGATGGCTGAGACACCATTATCCGCCACTCAGATGGTGAGAGGAACTGTCAGTGGTGTCACAGCATCTTTAAATGGGCTTTCTGCTGGCTGTTTCCTCGCTTACGGCCACACCACCCTGAACATGCCCGATCTCGTCTGATCTCGGAAGCTAAGCAGGGTCGGGCCTGGTTAGTACTTGGATGGGAGACCGCCTGGGAATACCAGGTGCTGTAAGCTTTTTCCTCTCAGCTGTCACCAGAGGATGGCGCTGTTGCTCCATCACCGCACACAGGGTGTTGAGAAAAGAAAGATGCAATCAGTCCAGCTGTGTGTGTACGCAGGGCAGAGAGGTGGCACTGAGACGCCTCACTTTCCAAGTAGTTTTGAGGGTTCCTGTTGTCATTGTTACAGCCTGTTAAAAGCCTGCAATCATCTTATAAGCGCATGTACACAAATAGCCTGAGAAACAACAATTCCTATGAAAGTAATGTTAAAATATAGCATGTGTTTGATGGCTGAGACACCATTATCCGCCACTCAGATGGTGAGAGGAACTGCCAGTGGTGTCACAGCATCTTTAAATGGGCTTTCTGCTGGCTGTTTCCTCGCTTACGACCACACCACCCTGAACACGCTCGATCTCGTCTGATCTCGGAAGCTAAGTAGGGTCGGGCCTGGTTAGTACTTGGATGGGAGACCGCCTGGGAATACCAGGTGCTGTAAGCTTTTTCCTCTCAGCTGTCACCAGAGGAGGGCGCTGTTGCTCCATCACCGCACACAGGGCGTTGAGAAACAAAGCTGCAATCATTCCAGCTGTGTGTGTATGCAGGGCAGAGAGGTGGCAATGAGACGCCTCACTTTCCAAGTAGTTTTGAGGGTTCCTGTTGTCACTGTTACAGCCTGTTAAAAGCCTGCAATCATCTTATAAGCGCATGTACACAAATAGCCTGGGAAACAACAATTCCTATGAAAGTAATGTTAAAGTATAGCATGTGTTTGATGGCTGAGACACCATTATCCGCCACTCAGATGGTGAGAGGAACTGTCAGTGGTGTCACAGCATCTTTAAATGGGCTTTCTGCTGGCTGTTTCCTCGCTTACGGCCACACCACCCTGAACACGCCCGATCTCGTCTGATCTCGGAAGCTAAGCAGGGTCGGGCCTGGTTAGTACTTGGATGGGAGACCGCCTGGGAATACCAGGTGCTGTAAGCTTTTTCCTCTCAGCTGTCACCAGAGGAGGGCGCTGTTGCTCCATCACCGCACACAGGGCGTTGAGAAACAAAGCTGCAATCATTCCAGCTGTGTGTGTATGCAGGGCAAAGAGGTGGCAATGAGACGCCTCACTTTCCAAGTAGTTTTGAGTGTTCCTGTTGTCACTGTTACAGCCTGTTAAAAGCCTGCAATCATCTTATAAGCGCATGTACACAAATAGCCTGGGAAACAACAATTCCTATGAAAGTAATGTTAAAGTATAGCATGTGTTTGATGGCTGAGACACCATTATCCGCCACTCAGATGGTGAGAGGAACTGTCAGTGGTGTCACAGCATCTTTAAATGGGCTTTCTGCTGGCTGTTTCCTCGCTTACGGCCACACCACCCTGAACACGCCCGATCTCGTCTGATCTCGGAAGCTAAGCAGGGTCGGGCCTGGTTAGTACTTGGATGGGAGACCGCCTGGGAATACCAGGTGCTGTAAGCTTTTTCCTCTCAGCTGTCACCAGAGGAGGGCGCTGTTGCTCCATCACCGCACACAGGGCGTTGAGAAACAAAGCTGCAATCATTCCAGCTGTGTGTGTATGCAGGGCAGAGAGGTGGCAATGAGACGCCTCACTTTCCAAGTAGTTTTGAGGGTTCCTGTGTTCACTGTTACAGCCTGTTAAAAGCCTGCAATCATCTTATAAGCGCATGCACACAAATAGCCTGAGAAACAACAATTCCTATGAAAGTAATGTTAAAGTATAGCATGTGTTTGATGGCTGAGACACCATTATCCGCCACTCAGATGGTGAGAGGAACTGTCACTGGTGTCCCAGCATCTTTTAATGGGCTTTCTGCTGTCTGTTTCCTCGCTTACGGCCACACCACCCTGAACACGCCCGATCTCGTCTGATCTCGGAAGCTAAGCAGGTTCGGGCCTGGTTAGTACTTGGATGGTAGACCGCCTGGGAATACCAGGTGCTGTAAGCTTTTTCCTCTCAGCTGTCACCAGAGGAGGGCGCTGTTGCTCCATCACCGCACACAGGGCGTTGAGAAACAAAGCTGCAATCATTCCAGCTGTGTGTGTATGCAGGGCAGAGAGGTGGCACTGAGACGCCTCACTTTCCAAGTAGTTTTGAGGGTTCCTGTGTTCACTGTTACAGCCTGTTAAAAGCCTGCAATCATCTTATAAGCGCATGTACACAAATAGCCTGAGAAACAACAATTCCTATGAAAGGAATGTTAAAGTATAGCATGTGTTTGATGGCTGAGACACCATTATCCGCCATTCAGATGGTGAGAGGAACTGTCAGTGGTGTCACAGCATCTTTAAATGGGCTTTCTGCTGGCTGTTTCCTCGCTTACGGCCACACCACCCTGAACACGCCCGATCTCGTCTGATCTCGGAAGCTAAGCAGGGTCGGGCCTGGTTAGTACTTGGATGGGAGACCGCCTGGGAATACCAGGTGCTGTAAGCTTTTTCCTCTCAGCTGTCACCAGAGGAGGGCGCTGTTGCTCCATCACCGCACACAGGGCGTTGAGAAACAAAGCTGCAATCATTCCAGCTGTGTGTGTATGCAGGGCAGAGAGGTGGCAATGAGACGCCTCACTTTCCAAGTAGTTTTGAGGGTTCCTGTGTTCACTGTTACAGCCTGTTAAAACCCTGCAATCATCTTATAAGCGCATGTACACAAATAGCCTGAGAAACAACAATTCCTATGAAAGTAATGTTAAAATATAGCATGTGTTTGATGGCTGAGACACCATTATCCGCCACTCAGATGGTGAGAGGAACTGTCAGTGGTGTCACAGCATCTTTAAATGGGCTTTCTGCTGGCTGTTTCCTCGCTTACGACCACACCACCCTGAACACGCTCGATCTCGTCTGATCTCGGAAGTTAAGTAGGGTCGGGCCTGGTTAGTACTTGGATGGGAGACCGCCTGGGAATACCAGGTGCTGTAAGCTTTTTCCTCTCAGCTGTCACCAGAGGAGGGCGCTGTTGCTCCATCACCGCACACAGGGCGTTGAGAAACAAAGCTGCAATCATTCCAGCTGTGTGTGTATGCAGGGCAGAGAGGTGGCAATGAGACGCCTCACTTTCCAAGTAGTTTTGAGGGTTCCTGTTGTCACTGTTACAGCCTGTTAAAAGCCTGCAATCATCTTATAAGCGCATGTACACAAATAGCCTGGGAAACAACAATTCCTATGAAAGTAATGTTAAAGTATAGCATGTGTTTGATGGCTGAGACACCATTATCCGCCACTCAGATGGTGAGAGGAACTGTCAGTGGTGTCACAGCATCTTTAAATGGGCTTTCTGCTGGCTGTTTCCTCGCTTACGGCCACACCACCCTGAACACGCCCGATCTCGTCTGATCTCGGAAGCTAAGCAGGGTCGGGCCTGGTTAGTACTTGGATGGGAGACCGCCTGGGAATACCAGGTGCTGTAAGCTTTTTCCTCTCAGCTGTCACCAGAGGAGGGCGCTGTTGCTCCATCACCGCACACAGGGCGTTGAGAAACAAAGCTGCAATCATTCCAGCTGTGTGTGTATGCAGGGCAGAGAGGTGGCACTGAGACGCCTCACTTTCCAAGTAGTTTTGAGGGTTCATGTTGTCACTGTTACAGCCTGTTAAAAGCCTGCAATCATCTTATAAGCGCATGTACACAAATAGCCTGAGAAACAACAATTCCTATGAAAGTAATGTTAAAGTATAGCATGTGTTTGATGGCTGAGACACCATTATCCGCCACTCAGATGGTGAGAGGAACTGTCAGTGGTGTCACAGCATCTTTAAATGGGCTTTCTGCTGGCTGTTTCCTCGCTTACGGCCACACCACCCTGAACATGCCCGATCTCGTCTGATCTCGGAAGCTAAGCAGGGTCGGGCCTGGTTAGTACTTGGATGGGAGACCGCCTGGGAATACCAGGTGCTGTAAGCTTTTTCCTCTCAGCTGTCACCAGAGGATGGCGCTGTTGCTCCATCACCGCACACAGGGTGTTGAGAAAAGAAAGATGCAATCAGTCCAGCTGTGTGTGTACGCAGGGCAGAGAGGTGGCACTGAGACGCCTCACTTTCCAAGTAGTTTTGAGGGTTCCTGTTGTCATTGTTACAGCCTGTTAAAAGCCTGCAATCATCTTATAAGCGCATGTACACAAATAGCCTGAGAAACAACAATTCCTATGAAAGTAATGTTAAAATATAGCATGTGTTTGATGGCTGAGACACCATTATCCGCCACTCAGATGGTGAGAGGAACTGTCAGTGGTGTCACAGCATCTTTAAATGGGCTTTCTGCTGGCTGTTTCCTCGCTTACGGCCACACCACCCTGAACACGCCCGATCTCGTCTGATCTCGGAAGCTAAGCAGGGTCGGGCCTGGTTAGTACTTGGATGGGAGACAGCCTGGGAATACCAGGTGCTGTAAGCTTTTTCCTCTCAGCTGTCACCAGAGGAGGGCGCTGTTGCTCCATCACCGCACACAGGGCGTTGAGAAACAAAGCTGCAATCATTCCAGCTGTGTGTGTATGCAGGGCAGAGAGGTGGCAATGAGACGCCTCACTTTCCAAGTAGTTTTGAGGGTTCCTGTTGTCACTGTTACAGCCTGTTAAAAGCCTGCAATCATCTTATAAGCGCATGTACACAAATAGCCTGGGAAACAACAATTCCTATGAAAGTAATGTTAAAGTATAGCATGTGTTTGATGGCTGAGACACCATTATCCGCCACTCAGATGGTGAGAGGAACTGTCAGTGGTGTCACAGCATCTTTAAATGGGCTTTCTGCTGGCTGTTTCCTCGCTTACGGCCACACCACCCTGAACACGCCCGATCTCGTCTGATCTCGGAAGCTAAGCAGGGTCGGGCCTGGTTAGTACTTGGATGGGAGACCGCCTGGGAATACCAGGTGCTGTAAGCTTTTTCCTCTCAGCTGTCACCAGAGGAGGGCGCTGTTGCTCCATCACCGCACACAGGGCGTTGAGAAACAAAGCTGCAATCATTCCAGCTGTGTGTGTATGCAGGGCAGAGAGGTGGCACTGAGACGCCTCACTTTCCAAGTAGTTTTGAGGGTTCATGTTGTCACTGTTACAGCCTGTTAAAAGCCTGCAATCATCTTATAAGCGCATGTACACAAATAGCCTGAGAAACAACAATTCCTATGAAAGTAATGTTAAAGTATAGCATGTGTTTGATGGCTGAGACACCATTATCCGCCACTCAGATGGTGAGAGGAACTGTCAGTGGTGTCACCCCATCTTTAAATGGGCTTTCTGCTGGCTGTTTCCTCGCTTACGGCCACACCACCCTGAACACGCCCGATCTCGTCTGATCTCGGAAGCTAAGCAGGGTCGGGCCTGGTTAGTACTTGCATGGGAGACCGCCTGGGAATACCAGGTGTTGTAAGCTTTTTCCTCTCAGCTGTCACCAGATGAGGGCGCTGTTGCTCCATCACCGCACACAGGGCGTTGAGAAACAAAGCTGCAATCATTCTAAGCTGTGTGTGTATGCAGGGCAGAGAGGTGGCACTGAGACACCCCACTTTCCAAGTAGTTTTGAGTGTTCCTGCTGTCACTGTTACAGCCTGTTAAAAGCCTGCAATCATCTTATAAGCGCATGTACACAAATAGCCTGATAAACAACTATTCCTATGAAAGTAATGTTAAAGTATAGCATGTGTTTGATGGCTGAGACACCATTATCCGCCACTCAGATGGTGAGAGGAACTGTCAGTGGTGTCACAGCATCTTTAAATGGGCTTTCTGCTGGCTGTTTCCTCACTTACGGCCACACCACCCTGAACACGCCCGATCTCGTCTGATCTGGGAAGCTAAGCAGGGTCGGGCCTGGTTAGTACTTGGATGGGAGACCGCCTGGGAATACCAGGTGCTGTAAGCTTTTTCCTCTCAGCTGTCACCAGAGGAGGGCGCTGTTGCTCCATCACCGCACACAGGGCGTTGAGAAACAAAGCTGCAATCATTCCAGCTGTGTGTGTATGCAGGGCAGAGAGGTGGCAATGAGACGCCTCACTTTCCAAGTAGTTTTGAGGGTTCCTGTGTTCACTGTTACAGCCTGTTAAAAGCCTGCAATCATCTTATAAGCGCATGTACACAAATAGCCTGAGAAACAACAATTCCTATGAAAGTAATGTTAAAGTATAGCATGTGTTTGATGGCTGAGACACCATTATCCGCCACTCAGATGGTGAGAGGAACTGTCAGTGGGGTCACAGCATTTTTAAATGGGCTTTCTGCTGGCTGTTTTCTCGCTTACGACCACACCACCCTGAACATGCCCGATCTCGTCTGATCTCGGAAGCTAAGCAGGGTCGGGCCTGGTTAGTACTTGGATGGGAAACCGCCTGGGAATACCAGGTGCTGTAAGCTTTTTCCTCTCAGCTGTCACCAGAGGAGGGCGCTGTTGCTCCATCACCGCACACAGGGTGTTGAGATAAGAAAGATGCAATCAGTCCAGCTGTGTGTGTATGCAGGGCAGAGAGGTGGCACTGAGACGCCTCACTTTCCAAGTAGTTTTGAGGGTTCCTGTTGTCATTGTTACAGCCTGTTAAAAGCCTGCAATCATCTTATAAGCGCATGTACACAAATAGCCTGGGAAACAACAATTCCTATGAAAGTAATGTTAAAGTATAGCATGTGTTTGATGGCTGAGACACCATTATCCGCCACTCAGATGGTGAGAGGAACTGTCAGTGGGGTCACAGCATCTTTAAATGGGCTTTCTGCTAGCTGTTTCCTCGCTTACGGCCACACCACCCTGAACATGCCCGATCTCGTCTGATCTCGGAAGCTAAGCAGGGTCGGGCCTGGTTAGTACTTGGATGGGAGACCGCCTGGGAATACCAGGTGCTGTAAGCTTTTTCCTCTCAGCTGTCACCAGAGGAGGGCGCTGTTGCTCCATCACCGCACACAGGGCGTTGAGAAACAAAGCTGCAATCATTCCAGCTGTGTGTGTATGAAGGGCAGAGAGGTGGCACTGAGACACCCCACTTTCCAAGTAGTTTTGAGTGTTCCTGCTGTCACTGTTACAGCCTGTTAAAAGCCTGCAATCATCTTATAAGCGCATGTACACAAATAGCCTGAGAAACAACTATTCCTATGAAAGTAATGTTAAAGTATAGCATGTGTTTGATGGCTGAGACACCATTATCCGCCACTCAGATGGTGAGAGGAACTGTCAGTGGGGTCACAGCATCTTTAAATGGGCTTTCTGCTGGCTGTTTCCTCGCTTACGGCCACACCACCCTGAACATGCCCGATCTCGTCTGATCTCGGAAGCTAAGCAGGGTCGGGCCTGGTTAGTACTTGGATGGGAGACCGCCTGGGAATACCAGGTGCTGTAAGCTTTTTCCTCTCAGCTGTCACCAGAGGAGGGCGCTGTTGCTCCATCACCGCACACAGGGCGTTGAGAAACAAAGCTGCAATCATTCCAGCTGTGTGTGTATGAAGGGCAGAGAGGTGGCACTGAGACACCCCACTTTCCAAGTAGTTTTGAGTGTTCCTGCTGTCACTGTTACAGCCTGTTAAAAGCCTGCAATCATCTTATAAGCGCATGTACACAAATAGCCTGAGAAACAACTATTCCTATGAAAGTAATGTTAAAGTATAGCATGTGTTTGATGGCTGAGACACCATTATCCGCCTCTCAGATGGTGAGAGGAACTGTCAGTGGTGTCACAGCATCTTTAAATGGGCTTTCTGCTGGCTGTTTCCTCGCTTACGGCCACACCACCCTGAACACGCCCGATCTCGTCTGATCTCGGAAGCTAAGCAGGGTCGGGCCTGGTTAGTACTTGGATGGGAGACCGCCTGGGAATACCAGGTGCTGTAAGCTTTTTCCTCTCAGCTGTCACCAGAGGAGGGCGCTGTTGCTCCATCACCGCACACAGGGCGTTGAGAAACAAAGCTGCAATCATTCCAGCTGTGTGTGTATGCAGGGCAGAGAGGTGGCAATGAGACGCCTCACTTTCCAAGTAGTTTTGAGGGTTCCTGTGTTCACTGTTACAGCCTGTTAAAAGCCTGCAATCATCTTATAAGCGCATGTACACAAATAGCCTGAGAAACAACAATTCCTATGAACGTAATGTTAAAGTATAGCATGTGTTTGATGGCTGAGACACCATTATCCGCCACTCAGATGGTGAGAGGAACTGTCAGTGGTGTCACAGCATCTTTAAATGGGCTTTCTGCTGGCTGTTTCCTCGCTTACGGCCACACCACCCTGAACACGCCCGATCTCGTCTGATCTCGGAAGCTAAGCAGGGTCGGGCCTGGTTAGTACTTGGATGGGAGACCGCCTGGGAATACCAGGTGCTGTAAGCTTTTTCCTCTCAGCTGTCACCAGAGGAGGGCGCTGTTGCTCCATCACCGCACACAGGGCGTTGAGAAACAAAGCTGCAATCATTCCAGCTGTGTGTGTATGCAGGGCAGAGAGGTGGCACTGAGACGCCTCACTTTCCAAGTAGTTTTGAGGGTTCCTGTTGTCACTGTTACAGCCTGTTAAAAGCCTGCAATCATCTTATAAGCGCATGTACACAAATAGCCTGAGAAACAACAATTCCTATGAAAGTAATGTTAAAGTATAGCATGTGTTTGATGGCTGAGACACCATTATCCGCCACTCAGATGGTGAGAGGAACTGTCAGTGGGGTCACAGCATCTTTAAATGGGCTTTCTGCTGGCTGTTTCCTCGCTTACGGCCACACCACCCTGAACACGCCCGATCTCGTCTGATCTCGGAAGCTAAGCAGGGTAGGGCCTGGTTAGTACTTGGATGGGAGACCGCCTGGGAATACCAGGTGCTGTAAGCTTTTTCCTCTCAGCTGTCACCAGAGGAGGGCGCTGTTGCTCCATCACCGCACACAGGGCGTTGAGAAACAAAGCTGCAATCATTCCAGCTGTGTGTGTATGCAGGGCAGAGAGGTGGCAATGAGACGCCTCACTTTCCAAGTAGTTTTGAGGGTTCCTGTGTTCACTGTTACAGCCTGTTAAAAGCCTGCAATCATCTTATAAGCGCATGTACACAAATAGCCTGAGAAACAACTATTCTTATGAAAGTAATGTTAAAGTATAGCATGTGTTTGATGGCTGAGACACCATTATCCGCCACTCAGATGGTGAGAGGAACTGTCAGTGGTGTCACAACATCTTTAAATGGGCTTTCTGCTGGCTGTTTCCTCGCTTACGGCCACACCACCCTGAACACGCCCGATCTCGTCTGATCTCGGAAGCTAAGCAGGGTCGGGCCTGGTTAGTACTTGGATGGGAGACCGCCTGGGAATACCAGGTGCTTTAAGCTTTTTCCTCTCAGCTGTCACCAGAGGAGGGCGCTGTTGCTCCATCACCGCACACAGGGCATTGAGAAACAAAGCTGCAATCATTCCAGCTGTGTGTGTATGCAGGGCAGAGAGGTGGCACTGAGACGCCTCACTTTCCAAGTAGTTTTGAGGGTTCCTGTTGTCACTGTTACAGCCTGTTAAAAGCCTGCAATCATCTTATAAGCGCATGTACACAAATAGCCTGAGAAAACAACAATTCCTATGAAAGTAATGTTAAAGTATAGCATGTGTTTGATGGCTGAGACACCATTATCCGCCACTCAGATGGTGAGAGGAACTGTCAGTGGTGTCACAGCATCTTTAAATGGGCTTTCTGCTGGCTGTTTCCTCGCTTACGGCCACACCACCCTGAACACGCCCGATCTCGTCTGATCTTGGAAGCTAAGCAGGGTCGGGCCTGGTTAGTACTTGGATGGGAGACCGCCTGGGAATACCAGGTGCTGTAAGCTTTTTCCTCTCAGCTGTCACCAGAGGAGGGCGCTGTTGCTCCATCACCGCACACAGGGCGTTGAGAAACAAAGCTGCAATCATTCCAGCTGTGTGTGTATGCAGGGCAGAGAGGTGGCAATGAGACGCCTCACTTTCCAAGTAGTTTTGAGGGTTCCTGTGTTCACTGTTACAGCCTGTTAAAAGCCTGCAATCATCTTATAAGCGCATGTACACAAATAGCCTGAGAAACAACAATTCCTATGAAAGTAATGTTAAAGTATAGCATGTGTTTGATGGCTGAGACACCATTATCCGCCACTCAGATGGTGAGAGGAGTGGTGTCACAGCATCTTTAAATGGGCTTTCTGCTGGCTGTTTCCTCGCTTACGGCCACACCACCCTGAACACGCCCGATCTCGTCTGATCTCGGAAGCTAAGCAGGGTCGGGCCTGGTTAGTACTTGGATGGGAGACCGCCTGGGAATACCAGGTGCTGTAAGCTTTTTCCTCTCAGCTGTCACCAGAGGAGGGCGATGTTGCTCCATCACCGCACACAGGGCGTTGAGAAACAAAGCTGCAATCATTCCAGCTGTGTGTGTATGCAGGGCAGAGAGGTGGCACTGAGACGCCTCACTTTCCAAGTAGTTTTGAGGGTTCCTGTTGTCACTGTCACAGCCTGTTAAAAGCCTGCAATCATCTTATAAGCGCATGTACACAAATAGCCTGAGAAACAACAATTCCTATGAAAGTAATGTTAAAGTATAGCATGTGTTTGATGGCTGAGACACCATTATACGCCACTCAGATGGTGAGAGGAACTGTCAGTGGTGTCACAGCATCTTTAAATGGGCTTTCTGCTGGCTGTTTCCTCGCTTACGGCCACACAACCCTGAACACGCCCGATCTCGTCTGATCTCGGAAGCTAAGCAGGGTCGGGCCTGGTTAGTACTTGGATGGGAGACCGCCTGGGAATACCAGGTGCTGTAAGCTTTTTCCTCTCAGCTGTCACCAGAGGAGGGCGCTGTTGCTCCATCACCGCACACAGGGCGTTGAGAAACAAAGCTGCAATCATTCCAGCTGTGTGTGTATGCAGGGCAGAGAGGTGGCACTGAGACGCCTCACTTTCCAAGTAGTTTTGAGGGTTCATGTTGTCACTGTTACAGCCTGTTAAAAGCCTGCAATCATCTTATAAGCGCATGTACACAAATAGCCTGAGAAACAACAATTCCTATGAAAGTAATGTTAAAGTATAGCATGTGTTTGATGGCTGAGACACCATTATCCGCCACTCAGATGGTGAGAGGAACTGTCAGTGGTGTCACCCCATCTTTAAATGGGCTTTCTGCTGGCTGTTTCCTCGCTTACGGCCACACCACCCTGAACACGCCCGATCTCGTCTGATCTCGGAAGCTAAGCAGGGTCGGGCCTGGTTAGTACTTGCATGGGAGACCGCCTGGGAATACCAGGTGTTGTAAGCTTTTTCCTCTCAGCTGTCACCAGATGAGGGCGCTGTTGCTCCATCACCGCACACAGGGCGTTGAGAAACAAAGCTGCAATCATTCTAAGCTGTGTGTGTATGCAGGGCAGAGAGGTGGCACTGAGACACCCCACTTTCCAAGTAGTTTTGAGTGTTCCTGCTGTCACTGTTACAGCCTGTTAAAAGCCTGCAATCATCTTATAAGCGCATGTACACAAATAGCCTGATAAACAACTATTCCTATGAAAGTAATGTTAAAGTATAGCATGTGTTTGATGGCTGAGACACCATTATCCGCCACTCAGATGGTGAGAGGAACTGTCAGTGGTGTCACAGCATCTTTAAATGGGCTTTCTGCTGGCTGTTTCCTCACTTACGGCCACACCACCCTGAACACGCCCGATCTCGTCTGATCTGGGAAGCTAAGCAGGGTCGGGCCTGGTTAGTACTTGGATGGGAGACCGCCTGGGAATACCAGGTGCTGTAAGCTTTTTCCTCTCAGCTGTCACCAGAGGAGGGCGCTGTTGCTCCATCACCGCACACAGGGCGTTGAGAAACAAAGCTGCAATCATTCCAGCTGTGTGTGTATGCAGGGCAGAGAGGTGGCAATGAGACGCCTCACTTTCCAAGTAGTTTTGAGGGTTCCTGTGTTCACTGTTACAGCCTGTTAAAAGCCTGCAATCATCTTATAAGCGCATGTACACAAATAGCCTGAGAAACAACAATTCCTATGAAAGTAATGTTAAAGTATAGCATGTGTTTGATGGCTGAGACACCATTATCCGCCACTCAGATGGTGAGAGGAACTGTCAGTGGGGTCACAGCATTTTTAAATGGGCTTTCTGCTGGCTGTTTTCTCGCTTACGACCACACCACCCTGAACATGCCCGATCTCGTCTGATCTCGGAAGCTAAGCAGGGTCGGGCCTGGTTAGTACTTGGATGGGAAACCGCCTGGGAATACCAGGTGCTGTAAGCTTTTTCCTCTCAGCTGTCACCAGAGGAGGGCGCTGTTGCTCCATCACCGCACACAGGGTGTTGAGATAAGAAAGATGCAATCAGTCCAGCTGTGTGTGTATGCAGGGCAGAGAGGTGGCACTGAGACGCCTCACTTTCCAAGTAGTTTTGAGGGTTCCTGTTGTCATTGTTACAGCCTGTTAAAAGCCTGCAATCATCTTATAAGCGCATGTACACAAATAGCCTGGGAAACAACAATTCCTATGAAAGTAATGTTAAAGTATAGCATGTGTTTGATGGCTGAGACACCATTATCCGCCACTCAGATGGTGAGAGGAACTGTCAGTGGGGTCACAGCATCTTTAAATGGGCTTTCTGCTAGCTGTTTCCTCGCTTACGGCCACACCACCCTGAACATGCCCGATCTCGTCTGATCTCGGAAGCTAAGCAGGGTCGGGCCTGGTTAGTACTTGGATGGGAGACCGCCTGGGAATACCAGGTGCTGTAAGCTTTTTCCTCTCAGCTGTCACCAGAGGAGGGCGCTGTTGCTCCATCACCGCACACAGGGCGTTGAGAAACAAAGCTGCAATCATTCCAGCTGTGTGTGTATGAAGGGCAGAGAGGTGGCACTGAGACACCCCACTTTCCAAGTAGTTTTGAGTGTTCCTGCTGTCACTGTTACAGCCTGTTAAAAGCCTGCAATCATCTTATAAGCGCATGTACACAAATAGCCTGAGAAACAACTATTCCTATGAAAGTAATGTTAAAGTATAGCATGTGTTTGATGGCTGAGACACCATTATCCGCCACTCAGATGGTGAGAGGAACTGTCAGTGGGGTCACAGCATCTTTAAATGGGCTTTCTGCTGGCTGTTTCCTCGCTTACGGCCACACCACCCTGAACATGCCCGATCTCGTCTGATCTCGGAAGCTAAGCAGGGTCGGGCCTGGTTAGTACTTGGATGGGAGACCGCCTGGGAATACCAGGTGCTGTAAGCTTTTTCCTCTCAGCTGTCACCAGAGGAGGGCGCTGTTGCTCCATCACCGCACACAGGGCGTTGAGAAACAAAGCTGCAATCATTCCAGCTGTGTGTGTATGAAGGGCAGAGAGGTGGCACTGAGACACCCCACTTTCCAAGTAGTTTTGAGTGTTCCTGCTGTCACTGTTACAGCCTGTTAAAAGCCTGCAATCATCTTATAAGCGCATGTACACAAATAGCCTGAGAAACAACTATTCCTATGAAAGTAATGTTAAAGTATAGCATGTGTTTGATGGCTGAGACACCATTATCCGCCTCTCAGATGGTGAGAGGAACTGTCAGTGGTGTCACAGCATCTTTAAATGGGCTTTCTGCTGGCTGTTTCCTCGCTTACGGCCACACCACCCTGAACACGCCCGATCTCGTCTGATCTCGGAAGCTAAGCAGGGTCGGGCCTGGTTAGTACTTGGATGGGAGACCGCCTGGGAATACCAGGTGCTGTAAGCTTTTTCCTCTCAGCTGTCACCAGAGGAGGGCGCTGTTGCTCCATCACCGCACACAGGGCGTTGAGAAACAAAGCTGCAATCATTCCAGCTGTGTGTGTATGCAGGGCAGAGAGGTGGCAATGAGACGCCTCACTTTCCAAGTAGTTTTGAGGGTTCCTGTGTTCACTGTTACAGCCTGTTAAAAGCCTGCAATCATCTTATAAGCGCATGTACACAAATAGCCTGAGAAACAACAATTCCTATGAACGTAATGTTAAAGTATAGCATGTGTTTGATGGCTGAGACACCATTATCCGCCACTCAGATGGTGAGAGGAACTGTCAGTGGTGTCACAGCATCTTTAAATGGGCTTTCTGCTGGCTGTTTCCTCGCTTACGGCCACACCACCCTGAACACGCCCGATCTCGTCTGATCTCGGAAGCTAAGCAGGGTCGGGCCTGGTTAGTACTTGGATGGGAGACCGCCTGGGAATACCAGGTGCTGTAAGCTTTTTCCTCTCAGCTGTCACCAGAGGAGGGCGCTGTTGCTCCATCACCGCACACAGGGCGTTGAGAAACAAAGCTGCAATCATTCCAGCTGTGTGTGTATGCAGGGCAGAGAGGTGGCACTGAGACGCCTCACTTTCCAAGTAGTTTTGAGGGTTCCTGTTGTCACTGTTACAGCCTGTTAAAAGCCTGCAATCATCTTATAAGCGCATGTACACAAATAGCCTGAGAAACAACAATTCCTATGAAAGTAATGTTAAAGTATAGCATGTGTTTGATGGCTGAGACACCATTATCCGCCACTCAGATGGTGAGAGGAACTGTCAGTGGGGTCACAGCATCTTTAAATGGGCTTTCTGCTGGCTGTTTCCTCGCTTACGGCCACACCACCCTGAACACGCCCGATCTCGTCTGATCTCGGAAGCTAAGCAGGGTAGGGCCTGGTTAGTACTTGGATGGGAGACCGCCTGGGAATACCAGGTGCTGTAAGCTTTTTCCTCTCAGCTGTCACCAGAGGAGGGCGCTGTTGCTCCATCACCGCACACAGGGCGTTGAGAAACAAAGCTGCAATCATTCCAGCTGTGTGTGTATGCAGGGCAGAGAGGTGGCAATGAGACGCCTCACTTTCCAAGTAGTTTTGAGGGTTCCTGTGTTCACTGTTACAGCCTGTTAAAAGCCTGCAATCATCTTATAAGCGCATGTACACAAATAGCCTGAGAAACAACTATTCTTATGAAAGTAATGTTAAAGTATAGCATGTGTTTGATGGCTGAGACACCATTATCCGCCACTCAGATGGTGAGAGGAACTGTCAGTGGTGTCACAACATCTTTAAATGGGCTTTCTGCTGGCTGTTTCCTCGCTTACGGCCACACCACCCTGAACACGCCCGATCTCGTCTGATCTCGGAAGCTAAGCAGGGTCGGGCCTGGTTAGTACTTGGATGGGAGACCGCCTGGGAATACCAGGTGCTTTAAGCTTTTTCCTCTCAGCTGTCACCAGAGGAGGGCGCTGTTGCTCCATCACCGCACACAGGGCATTGAGAAACAAAGCTGCAATCATTCCAGCTGTGTGTGTATGCAGGGCAGAGAGGTGGCACTGAGACGCCTCACTTTCCAAGTAGTTTTGAGGGTTCCTGTTGTCACTGTCACAGCCTGTTAAAAGCCTGCAATCATCTTATAAGCGCATGTACACAAATAGCCTGAGAAACAACAATTCCTATGAAAGTAATGTTAAAGTATAGCATGTGTTTGATGGCTGAGACACCATTATACGCCACTCAGATGGTGAGAGGAACTGTCAGTGGTGTCACAGCATCTTTAAATGGGCTTTCTGCTGGCTGTTTCCTCGCTTACGGCCACACAACCCTGAACACGCCCGATCTCGTCTGATCTCGGAAGCTAAGCAGGGTCGGGCCTGGTTAGTACTTGGATGGGAGACCGCCTGGGAATACCAGGTGCTGTAAGCTTTTTCCTCTCAGCTGTCACCAGAGGAGGGCGCTGTTGCTCCATCACCGCACACAGGGCGTTGAGAAACAAAGCTGCAATCATTCCAGCTGTGTGTGTATGCAGGGCAGAGAGGTGGCAATGAGACGCCTCACTTTCCAAGTAGTTTTGAGGGTTCCTGTGTTCACTGTTAAAGCCTGTTAAAAGCCTGCAATCATCTTATAAGCGCATGTACACAAATAGCCTGAGAAAACAACAATTCCTATGAAAGTAATGTTAAAGTATAGCATGTGTTTGATGGCTGAGACACCATTATCCGCCACTCAGATGGTGAGAGGAACTGTCAGTGGTGTCACAGCATCTTTAAATGGGCTTTCTGCTGGCTGTTTCCTCGCTTACGGCCACACCACCCTGAACACGCCCGATCTCGTCTGATCTTGGAAGCTAAGCAGGGTCGGGCCTGGTTAGTACTTGGATGGGAGACCGCCTGGGAATACCAGGTGCTGTAAGCTTTTTCCTCTCAGCTGTCACCAGAGGAGGGCGCTGTTGCTCCATCACCGCACACAGGGCGTTGAGAAACAAAGCTGCAATCATTCCAGCTGTGTGTGTATGCAGGGCAGAGAGGTGGCAATGAGACGCCTCACTTTCCAAGTAGTTTTGAGGGTTCCTGTGTTCACTGTTACAGCCTGTTAAAAGCCTGCAATCATCTTATAAGCGCATGTACACAAATAGCCTGAGAAACAACAATTCCTATGAAAGTAATGTTAAAGTATAGCATGTGTTTGATGGCTGAGACACCATTATCCGCCACTCAGATGGTGAGAGGAGTGGTGTCACAGCATCTTTAAATGGGCTTTCTGCTGGCTGTTTCCTCGCTTACGGCCACACCACCCTGAACACGCCCGATCTCGTCTGATTTCGGAAGCTAAGCAGGGTCGGGCCTGGTTAGTACTTGGATGGGAGACCGCCTGGGAATACCAGGTGCTGTAAGCTTTTTCCTCTCAGCTGTCACCAGAGGAGGGCGCTGTTGCTCCATCACCGCACACAGGGCGTTGAGAAACAAAGCTGCAATCATTCCAGCTGTGTGTGTATGCAGGGCAGAGAGGTGGCACTGAGACGCCTCACTTTCCAAGTAGTTTTGAGGGTTCCTGTTGTCACTGTCACAGCCTGTTAAAAGCCTGCAATCATCTTATAAGCGCATGTACACAAATAGCCTGAGAAACAACAATTCCTATGAAAGTAATGTTAAAGTATAGCATGTGTTTGATGGCTGAGACACCATTATACGCCACTCAGATGGTGAGAGGAACTGTCAGTGGTGTCACAGCATCTTTAAATGGGCTTTCTGCTGGCTGTTTCCTCGCTTACGGCCACACAACCCTGAACACGCCCGATCTCGTCTGATCTCGGAAGCTAAGCAGGGTCGGGCCTGGTTAGTACTTGGATGGGAGACCGCCTGGGAATACCAGGTGCTGTAAGCTTTTTCCTCTCAGCTGTCACCAGAGGAGGGCGCTGTTGCTCCATCACCGCACACAGGGCGTTGAGAAACAAAGCTGCAATCATTCCAGCTGTGTGTGTATGCAGGGCAGAGAGGTGGCAATGAGACGCCTCACTTTCCAAGTAGTTTTGAGGGTTCCTGTGTTCACTGTTAAAGCCTGTTAAAAGCCTGCAATCATCTTATAAGCGCATGTACACAAATAGCCTGAGAAACAACAATTCCTATGAAAGTAATGTTAAAGTATAGCATGTGTTTGATGGCTGAGACACCATTATCCGCCACTCAGATGGTGAGAGGAACTGTCAGTGGGGTCACAGCATCTTTAAATGGGCTTTCTGCTGGCTGTTTCCTCGCTTACGGCCTCACCACCCTGAACATGCCCGATCTTGTCTGATCTCGGAAGCTAAGCAGGGTCGGGCCTGGTTAGTACTTGCATGGGAGACCGCCTGGGAATACCAGGTGCTGTAAGCTTTTTCCTCTCAGCTGTCACCAGAGGAGGGCGCTGTTGCTCCATCACCGCACACAGGGCGTTGAGAAACAAAGCTGCAATCATTCCAGCTGTGTGTGTATGAAGGGCAGAGAGGTGGCACTGAGACACCCCACTTTCCAAGTAGTTTTGAGTGTTCCTGCTTTCACTGTTACAGCCTGTTAAAAGCCTGCAATCATCTTATAAGCGCATGTACACAAATAGCCTGAGAAACAACTATTCCTATGAAAGTAATGTTAAAGTATAGCATGTGTTTGATGGCTGAGACACCATTATCCGCCACTCAGATGGTGAGAGGAACTGTCAGTGGTGTCACAGCATCTTTAAATGGGCTTTCTGCTGGCTGTTTCCTCGATTACGGCCACACCACCCTGAACACGCCCGATCTCGTCTGATCTCGGAAGCTAAGCAGGGTTGGGCCTGGTTAGTACTTGGATGGGAGACCGCCTGGGAATACCAGGTGCTGTAAGCTTTTTCCTCTCAGCTGTCACCAGAGGAGGGCGCTGTTGCTCCATCACCGCACACAGGGCGTTGAGAAACAAAGCTGCAATCATTCCAGCTGTGTGTGTATGCAGGGCAGAGAGGTGGCAATGAGACGCCTCACTTTCCAAGTAGTTTTGAGGGTTCCTGTGTTCACTGTTACAGCCTGTTAAAAGCCTGCAATCATCTTATAAGCGCATGTACACAAATAGCCTGAGAAACAACAATTCCTATGAAAGTAATGTTAAAGTATAGCATATGTTTGATGCCTGAGACACCATTATCCGCCACTCAGATGGTGAGAGGAGTGGTGTCACAGCATCTTTAAATGGGCTTTCTGCTGGCTGTTTCCTCGCTTACGGCCACACCACCCTGAACACGCCCGATCTCATCTGATCTCGGAAGCTAAGCAGGGTCGGGCCTGGTTAGTACTTGGATGGGAGACCGCCTGGGAATACCAGGTGCTGTAAGCTTTTTCCTCTCAGCTGTCACCAGAGGAGGGCGCTGTTGCTCCATCACCGCACACAGGGCGTTGAGAAACAAAGCTGCAATCATTCCAGCTGTGTGTGTATGCAGGGCAGAGAGGTGGCACTGAGACATCTCACTTTCCAAGTAGTTTTGAGGGTTCCTGTGTTCACTGTTACAGCCTGTTAGAAGCCTGCAATCATCTTATAAGCGCATGTACACAAATAGCCTGAGAAACAACAATTCCTATGAAAGTAATGTTAAAGTATAGCATGTGTTTGATGGCTGAGACACCATTATCCGCCACTCAGATGGTGAGAGGAACTGTCAGTGGTGTCACAGCATCTTAAAATGGGCTTTCTGCTGGCTGTTTCCTCGCTTACGGCCACACCACCCTGAACACGCCCGATCTCGTCTGATCTCGTAAGCTAAGCAGGGTCGGGCCTGGTTAGTACTTGCATGGGAGACCGCCTGGGAATACCAGGTGCTGTAAGCTTTTTCCTCTCAGCTGTCACCAGATGAGGGCGCTGTTGCTCCATCACCGCACACAGGGCGTTGAGAAACAAAGCTGCAATCATTTTAAGCTGTGTGTGTATGCAGGGCAGAGAGGTGGCACTGAGACGCCTCACTTTCCAAGTAGTTTTGAGGGTTCCTGTTGTCACTGTTACAGCCTGTTAAAAGCCTGCAATCATCTTATAAGCGCATGTACACAAATAGCCTGAGAAACAACAATTCCTATGAAAGTAATGTTAAAGTATAGCATGTGTTTGATGGCTGAGACACCATTATCCGCCACTCAGATGGTGAGAGGAGTGGTGTCACAGCATCTTTAAATGGGCTTTCTGCTGGCTGTTTCCTCGCTTACGGCCACACCACCCTGAACACGCCCGATCTCGTCTGATCTCGGAAGCTAAGCAGGGTCGGGCCTGGTTAGTACTTGGATGGGAGACCGCCTGGGAATACCAGGTGCTGTAAGCTTTTTCCTCTCAGCTGTCACCAGAGGAGGGCGCTGTTGCTCCATCACCGCACACAGGGCGTTGAGAAACAAAGCTGCAATCATTCCAGCTGTGTGTGTATGCAGGGCAAAGAGGTGGCACTGAGACACCCCACTTTCCAAGTAGTTTTGAGTGTTCCTGCTGTCACTGTTACAGCCTGTTAAAAGCCTGCAATCATCTTATAAGCGCATGTACACAAATAGCCTGAGAAACAACTATTCCTATGAAAGTAATGTTAAAGTATAGCATGTGTTTGATGGCTGAGACACCATTATCCGCCACTCAGATGGTGAGAGGAACTGTCAGTGGGGTCACAGCATCTTTAAATGGGCTTTCTGCTGGCTGTTTCCTCGCTTACGGCCACACCACCCTGAACACGCCCGATCTCGTCTGATCTCGGAAGCTAAGCAGGGTCGGGCCTGGTTAGTACTTGGATGGGAGACCGCCTGGGAATACCAGGTGCTGTAAGCTTTTTCCTCTCAGCTGTCACCAGAGGAGGGCGCTGTTGCTCCATCACCGCACACAGGGCGTTGAGAAACAAAGCTGCAATCATTCCAGCTGTGTGTGTATGCAGGGCAGAGAGGTGGCACTGAGACACCCCACTTTCCAAGTAGTTTTGAGTGTTCCTGCTGTCACTGTTACAGCCTGTTTAAAGCCTGCAATCATCTTATAAGCGCATGTACACAAATAGCCTGAGAAACAACTATTCCTATGAAAGTAATGTTAAAGTATAGCATGTGTTTGATGGCTGAGACACCATTATCCGCCACTCAGATGGTGAGAGGAGTGGTGTCACAGCATCTTTAAATGGGCTTTCTGCTGGCTGTTTCCTCGCTTACGGCCACACCACCCTGAACACGCCCGATCTCGTCTGATCTCGGAAGCTAAGCAGGGTCGGGCCTGGTTAGTACTTGGATGGGAGACCGCCTGGGAATACCAGGTGCTGTAAGCTTTTTCCTCTCAGCTGTCACCAGAGGAAGGCGCTGTTGCTCCATCACCGCACACAGGGCGTTGAGAAACAAAGCTGCAATCATTCCAGCTGTGTGTGTATGCAGGGCAGAGAGGTGGCACTGAGACACCCCACTTTCCAAGTAGTTTTGAGTGTTCCTGCTGTCACTGTTAAAGCCTGTTAAAAGCCTGCAATCATCTTATAAGCGCATGTACACAAATAGCCTGAGAAACAACTATTCCTATGAAAGTAATGTTAAAGTATAGCATGTGTTTGATGGCTGAGACACCATTATCCGCCACTCAGATGGTGAGAGGAACTGTCAGTGGTGTCACAGCATCTTTAAATGGGCTTTCTGCTGGCTGTTTCCTCGCTTACGGCCACACCACCCTGAACACGCCCGATCTCGTCTGATCTCGGAAGCTAAGCAGGGTCGGGCCTGGTTAGTACTTGCATGGGAGACCGCCTGGTAATACCAGGTGCTGTAAGCTTTTTCCTCTCAGCTGTCACCAGAGGAGGGCGCTGTTGCTCCATCAATGCACACAGGGCGTTGAGAAACAAAGCTGCAATCATTCCAGCTGTGTGTGTATGCAGGGCAGAGAGGTGGCAATGAGACGCCTCACTTTCCAAGTAGTTTTGAGGGTTCCTGTGTTCACTGTTACAGCCTGTTAAAAGCCTGCAATCATCTTATAAGCGCATGTACACAAATAGCCTGAGAAACAACAATTCCTATGAAAGTAATGTTAAAGTATAGCATGTGTTTGATGGCTGAGACACCATTATCCGCCACTCAGATGGTGAGAGGAGTGGTGTCACAGCATCTTTAAATGGGCTTTCTGCTGGCTGTTTCCTCACTTACGGCCACACCACCCTGAACACGCCCGATCTCATCTGATCTCGGAAGCTAAGCAGGGTCGGGCCTGGTTAGTACTTGGATGGGAGACCGCCTGGGAATACCAGGTGCTGTAAGCTTTTTCCTCTCAGCTGTCACCAGAGGAGGGCGCTGTTGCTCCATCACCGCACACAGGGCGTTGAGAAACAAAGCTGCAATCATTCCAGCTGTGTGTGTATGCAGGGCAGAGAGGTGGCACTGAAACACCCCACTTTCCAAGTAGTTTTGAGTGTTCCTGCTGTCACTGTTACTGCCTGTTAAAAGCCTGCAATCATCTTATAAGCGCATGTACACAAATAGCCTGAGAAACAACTATTCCTATGAAAGTAATGTTAAAGTATAGCATGTGTTTGATGGCTGAGACACCATTATCCGCCACTCAGATGGTGAGAGGAACTGTCAGTGGTGTCACAGCATCTTTAAATGGGCTTTCTGCTGGCTGTTTCCTCGCTTACGGCCACACCACCCTGAACACACCCGATCTCATCTGATCTCGGAAGCTAAGCAGGGTCGGGCCTGGTTAGTACTTGGATGGGAGACCGCCTGGGAATACCAGGTGCTGTAAGCTTTTTCCTCTCAGCTGTCACCAGAGGAGGGCGCTGTTGCTCCATCACCGCACACAGGGCGTTGAGAAACAAAGCTGCAATCATTCCAGCTGTGTGTGTATGCAGGGCAGAGAGGTGGCAATGAGACGCCTCACTTTCCAAGTAGTTTTGAGGGTTCCTGTTGTCACTGTTACAGCCTGTTAAAAGCCTGCAATCATCTTATAAGCGCATGTACACAAATAGCCTGAGAAACAACAATTCCTATGAAAGTAATGTTAAAGTATAGCATGTGTTTGATGGCTGAGACACCATTATCCGCCACTCAGATGGTGAGAGGAACTGTCAGTGGGGTCACAGCATCTTTAAATGGGCTTTCTGCTGGCTGTTTCCTCGCTTACGGCCACACCACCCTGAACACGCCCGATCTCGTCTGATCTCGGAAGCTAAGCAGGGTAGGCCCTGGTTAGTACTTGGATGGGAGACCGCCTGGGAATACCAGATGCTGTAAGCTTTTTCCTCTCAGCTGTCACCAGAGGAGGGCGCTGTTGCTCCATCACCGCACACAGGGCGTTGAGAAACAAAGCTGCAATCATTCCAGCTGTGTGTGTATGCAGGGCAGAGAGGTGGCAATGAGACGCCTCACTTTCCAAGTAGTTTTGAGGGTTCCTGTGTTCACTGTTACAGCCTGTTAAAAGCCTGCAATCATCTTATAAGCGCATGTACACAAATAGCCTGAGAAACAACTATTCCTATGAAAGTAATGTTAAAGTATAGCATGTGTTTGATGGCTGAGACACCATTATCCGCCACTCAGATGGTGAGAGGAGTGGTGTCACAGCATCTTTAAATGGGCTTTCTGCTGGCTGTTTCCTCGCTTACGGCCACACCACCCTGAACACGCCCGATCTCGTCTGATCTCGGAAGCTAAGCAGGGTCGGGCCTGGTTAGTACTTGGATGGGAGACCGCCTGGGAATACCAGGTGCTGTAAGCTTTTTCCTCTCAGCTGTCACCAGAGGAAGGCGCTGTTGCTCCATCACCGCACACAGGGCGTTGAGAAACAAAGCTGCAATCATTCCAGCTGTGTGTGTATGCAGGGCAGAGAGGTGGCACTGAGACACCCCACTTTCCAAGTAGTTTTGAGTGTTCCTGCTGTCACTGTTACAGCCTGTTAAAAGCCTGCAATCATCTTATAAGCGCATGTACACAAATAGCCTGAGAAACAACTATTCCTATGAAAGTAATGTTAAAGTATAGCATGTGTTTGATGGCTGAGACACCATTATCCGCCACTCAGATGGTGAGAGGAACTGTCAGTGGTGTCACAGCATCTTTAGATGGGCTTTCTGCTGGCTGTTTCCTCGCTTACGGCCACACCACCCTGAACACGCCCGATCTCGTCTGATCTCGGAAGCTAAGCAGGGTCAGGTCTGGTTAGTACTTGGATGGGAGACCGCCTGGGAATACCAGGTGCTGTAAGCTTTTTCCTCTCAGCTGTCACCAGAGGAGGGCGCTGTTGCTCCATCACCGCACACAGGGCGTTGAGAAACAAAGCTGCAATCATTCCAGCTGTGTGTGTATGCAGGGCAGAGAGGTGGCAATGAGACGCCTCACTTTCCAAGTAGTTTTGAGGGTTCCTGTGTTCACTGTTATAGCCTGTTAAAAGCCTGCAATCATCTTATAAGCGCATGTACACAAATAGCCTGAGAAACAACAATTCCTATGAAAGTAATGTTAAAGTATAGCATGTGTTTGATGGCTGAGACACCATTATCCGCCACTCAGATGGTGAGAGGAGTGGTGTCACAGCATCTTTAAATGGGCTTTCTGCTGGCTGTTTCCTCGCTTACGGCCACACCACCCTGAACACGCCCGATCTCGTCTGATCTCGGAAGCTAAGCAGGGTCGGGCCTGGTTAGTACTTGGATGGGAGACCGCCTGGGAATACCAGGTGCTGTAAGCTTTTTCCTCTCAGCTGTCACCAGAGGAAGGCGCTGTTGCTCCATCACCGCACACAGGGCGTTGAGAAACAAAGCTGCAATCATTCCAGCTTTGTGTGTATGCAGGGCAGAGAGGTGGCACTGAGACACCCCACTTTCCAAGTAGTTTTGAGTGTTCCTGCTGTCACTGTTACAGCCTGTTAAAAGCCTGCAATCATCTTATAAGCGCATGTACACAAATAGCCTGAGAAACAACTATTCCTATGAAAGTAATGTTAAAGTATAGCATGTGTTTGATGGCTGAGACACCATTATCCGCCACTCAGATGGTGAGAGGAACTGTCAGTGGTGTCACAGCATCTTTAAATGGGCTTTCTGCTGGCTGTTTCCTCGCTTACGGCCACACCACCCTGATCACGCCCGATCTCGTCTGATCTCGGAAGCTAAGCAGGGTCGGGCCTGGTTAGTACTTGGATGGGAGACCGCCTGGGAATACCAGGTGCTGTAAGCTTTTTCCTCTCAGCTGTCACCAGAGGAGGGCGCTGTTGCTCCATCACCGCACACAGGGCGTTGAGAAACAAAGCTGCAATCATTCCAGCTGTGTGTGTATGCAGGGCAGAGAGGTGGCACTGAGACGCCTCACTTTCCAAGTAGTTTTGAGGGTTCCTGTTGTCACTGTTACAGCCTGTTAAAAGCCTGCAATCATCTTATAAGCGCATGTACACAAATAGCCTGAGAAACAACAATTCCTATGAAAGTAATGTTAAAGTATAGCATGTGTTTGATGGCTGAGACACCATTATCCGCCACTCAGATGGTGAGAGGAACTGTCAGTGGGGTCACAGCATCTTTAAATGGGCTTTCTGCTGGCTGTTTCCTCGCTTACGGCCACACCACCCTGAACACGCCCGATCTCGTCTGATCTCGGAAGCTAAGCAGGGTCGGGCCTGGTTAGTACTTGCATGGGAGACCGCCTGGGAATACCAGGTGCTGTAAGCTTTTTCCTCTCAGCTGTCACCAGAGGAGGGCGCTGTTGCTCCATCACCGCACACAGGGCGTTGAGAAACAAAGCTGCAATCATTCCAGCTGTGTGTGTATGCAGGGCAGAGAGGTGGCAATGAGACGCCTCACTTTCCAAGTAGTTTTGAGGGTTCCTGTGTTCACTGTTACAGCCTGTTAAAAGCCTGCAATCATCTTATAAGCGCATGTACACAAATAGCCTGAGAAACAACAATTCCTATGAAAGTAATGTTAAAGTATAGCATGTGTTTGATGGCTGAGACACCATTATCCGCCACTCAGATGGTGAGAGGAACTGTCAGTGGGGTCACAGCATCTTTAAATGGGCTTTCTGCTGGCTGTTTCCTCGCTTACGGCCACACCACCCTGAACACGCCCGATCTCGTCTGATCTCGGAAGCTAAGCAGGGTAGGCCCTGGTTAGTACTTGGATGGGAGACCGCCTGGGAATACCAGATGCTGTAAGCTTTTTCCTCTCAGCTGTCACCAGAGGAGGGCGCTGTTGCTCCATCACCGCACACAGGGCGTTGAGAAACAAAGCTGCAATCATTCCAGCTGTGTGTGTATGCAGGGCAGAGAGGTGGCAATGAGACGCCTCACTTTCCAAGTAGTTTTGAGGGTTCCTGTGTTCACTGTTACAGCCTGTTAAAAGCCTGCAATCATCTTATAAGCGCATGTACACAAATAGCCTGAGAAACAACAATTCCTATGAAAGTAATGTTAAAGTATAGCATGTGTTTGATGGCTGAGACACCATTATCCGCCACTCAGATGGTGAGAGGAGTGGTGTCACAGCATCTTTAAATGGGCTTTCTGCTGGCTGTTTCCTCGCTTACGGCCACACCACCCTGAACACGCCCGATCTCGTCTGATCTCGGAAGCTAAGCAGGGTCGGGCCTGGTTAGTACTTGGATGGGAGACCGCCTGGGAATACCAGGTGCTGTAAGCTTTTTCCTCTCAGCTGTCACCAGAGGAAGGCGCTGTTGCTCCATCACCGCACACAGGGCGTTGAGAAACAAAGCTGCAATCATTCCAGCTGTGTGTGTATGCAGGGCAGAGAGGTGGCACTGAGACACCCCACTTTCCAAGTAGTTTTGAGTGTTCCTGCTGTCACTGTTACAGCCTGTTAAAAGCCTGCAATCATCTTATAAGCGCATGTACACAAATAGCCTGAGAAACAACTATTCCTATGAAAGTAATGTTAAAGTATAGCATGTGTTTGATGGCTGAGACACCATTATCCGCCACTCAGATGGTGAGAGGAACTGTCAGTGGTGTCACAGCATCTTTAGATGGGCTTTCTGCTGGCTGTTTCCTCGCTTACGGCCACACCACCCTGAACACGCCCGATCTCGTCTGATCTCGGAAGCTAAGCAGGGTCAGGCCTGGTTAGTACTTGGATGGGAGACCGCCTGGGAATACCAGGTGCTGTAAGCTTTTTCCTCTCAGCTGTCACCAGAGGAGGGCGCTGTTGCTCCATCACCGCACACAGGGCGTTGAGAAACAAAGCTGCAATCATTCCAGCTGTGTGTGTATGCAGGGCAGAGAGGTGGCAATGAGAC
>NC_084979.1:2735171-2767671 GCF_963691925.1 Scomber scombrus
ATACCAGGTGCTGTAAGCTTTTTCCTCTCAGCTGTCACCAGAGGAGGGCGCTGTTGCTCCATCACCGCACACAGGGCGTTGAGAAACAAAGCTGCAATCATTCCAGCTGTGTGTGTATGCAGGGCAGAGAGGTGGCAATGAGACGCCTCACTTTCCAAGTAGTTTTGAGGGTTCCTGTTGTCACTGTTACAGCCTGTTAAAAGCCTGCAATCATCTTATAAGCACATGTACACAAATAGCCTGGGAAACAACAATTCCTATGAAAGTAATGTTAAAGTATAGCATGTGTTTGATGGCTGAGACACCATTATCCGCCACTCAGATGGTGAGAGGAACTGTCAGTGGTGTCACAGCATCTTTAAATGGGCTTTCTGCTGGCTGTTTCCTTGCTTACGGCCACACCACCCTGAACACGCCCGATCTCGTCTGATCTCGGAAGCTAAGCAGGGTCGGGCCTGGTTAGTACTTGCATGGGAGACCGCCTGGGAATACCAGGTGCTGTAAGCTTTTTCCTCTCAGCTGTCACCAGATGAGGGCGCTGTTGCTCCATCACCGCACACAGGGCGTTGAGAAACAAAGCTGCAATCATTCTAAGCTGTGTGTGTATGCAGGGCAGAGAGGTGGCACTGAGACGCCTCACTTTCCAAGTAGTTTTGAGGGTTCCTGTTGTCACTGTTACAGCCTGTTAAAAGCCTGCAATCATCTTATAAGCGCATGTACACAAATAGCCTGAGAAACAACAATTCCTATGAAAGTAATGTTAAAGTATAGCATGTGTTTGATGGCTGAGACACCATTATCCGCCACTCAGATGGTGAGAGGAACTGTCAGTGGGGTCACAGCATCTTTAAATGGGCTTTCTGCTGGCTGTTTCCTCGCTTATGGCCACACCACCCTGAACATGCCCGATCTCGTCTGATCTCGGAAGCTAAGCAGGGTCGGGCCTGGTTAGTACTTGGATGGGAGACAGCCTGGGAATACCAGGTGCTGTAAGCTTTTTCCTCTCAGCTGTCACCAGAGGAGGGCGCTGTTGCTCCATCACCGCACACAGGGTGTTGAGAAAAGAAAGATGCAATCAGTCCAGCTGTGTGTGTATGCAGGGCAGAGAGGTGGCACTGAGACGCCTCACTTTCCAAGTAGTTTTGAGGGTTCCTGTTGTCATTGTTACAGCCTGTTAAAAGCCTGCAATCATCTTATAAGCGCATGTACACAAATAGCCTGAGAAACAACAATTCCTATGAAAGTAATGTTAAAGTATAGCATGTGTTTGATGGCTGAGACACCATTATCCGCCACTCAGATGGTGAGAGGAACTGTCAGTGGTGTCACAGCATCTTTAAATGGGCTTTCTGCTGGCTGTTTCCTCGCTTACGGCCACACCACCCTGAACACGCCCGATCTCGTCTGATCTCGGAAGCTAAGCAGGGTCGGGCCTGGTTAGTACTTGGATGGGAGACCGCCTGGGAATACCAGGTGCTGTAAGCTTTTTCCTCTCAGCTGTCACCAGATGAGGGCGCTGTTGCTCCATCACCGCACACAAGACGTTGAGAAACAAAGCTGCAATCATTCTAAGCTGTGTGTGTATGCAGGGCAGAGAGGTGGCACTGAGACGCCTCACTTTCCAAGTAGTTTTGAGGGTTCCTGTTGTCACTGTTACAGCCTGTTAAAAGCCTGCAATCATCTTATAAGCGCATGTACACAAATAGCCTGAGAAACAACAATTCCTATGAAAGTAATGTTAAAGTATAGCATGTGTTTGATGGCTGAGACACCATTATCCGCCACTCAGATGGTGAGAGGAACTGTCAGTGGGGTCACAGCATCTTTAAATGGGCTTTCTGCTGGCTGTTTCCTCGCTTACGGCCACAACACCCTGAACACGCCCGATCTCGTCTGATCTCGGAAGCTAAGCAGGGTAGGCCCTGGTTAGTACTTGGATGGGAGACCGCCTGGGAATACCAGGTGCTGTAAGCTTTTTCCTCTCAGCTGTCACCAGAGGAGGGCGCTGTTGCTCCATCACCGCACACTGGGCGTTGAGTAACAAAGCTGCAATCATTCCAGCTGTGTGTGTATGCAGGGCAGAGAGGTGGCAATGAGACGCCTCACTTTCCAAGTAGTTTTGAGGGTTCCTGTGTTCACTGTTACAGCCTGTTAAAAGCCTGCAATCATCTTATAAGCGCATGTACACAAATAGCCTGAGAAACAACAATTCCTATGAAAGTAATGTTAAAGTATAGCATGTGTTTGATGGCTGAGACACCATTATCCGCCACTCAGATGGTGAGAGGAGTGGTGTCACAGCATCTTTAAATGGGCTTTCTGCTGGCTGTTTCCTCGCTTACGGCCACACCACCCGGAACACGCCCGATCTCGTCTGATCTCGGAAGCTAAGCAGGGTCGGACCTGGTTAGTTTTTGGATGGGAGACCGCCTGGGAATACCAGGTGCTGTAAGCTTTTTCCTCTCAGCTGTCACCAGAGGAGGGCGCTGTTGCTCCATCACCGCACACAGGGCGTTGAGAAACAAAGCTGCAATCATTCCAGCTGTGTGTGTATGCAGGGCAGAGAGGTGGCACTGAGACGCCTCACTTTCCAAGTAGTTTTGAGGGTTCCTGTTGTCACTGTTACAGCCTGTTAAAAGCCTGCAATCATCTTATAAGCGCATGTACACAAATAGCCTGAGAAACAACAATTCCTATGAAAGTAATGTTAAAGTATAGCATGTGTTTGATGGCTGAGACACCATTATCCGCCACTCAGATGGTGAGAGGAACTGTCAGTGGGGTCACAGCATCTTTAAATGGGCTTTCTGCTGGCTGTTTCCTCGCTTACGGCCACACCACCCTGAACACGCCCGATCTTGTCTGATCTCGGAAGCTAAGCAGGGTAGGGCCTGGTTAGTACTTGGATGGGAGACCGCCTGGGAATACCAGGTGCTGTAAGCTTTTTCCTCTCAGCTGTCACCAGAGGAGGGCGCTGTTGCTCCATCACCGCACACAGGGCGTTGAGAAACAAAGCTGCAATCATTCCAGCTGTGTGTGTATGCAGGGCAGAGAGGTGGCAATGAGACGCCTCACTTTCCAAGTAGTTTTGAGGGTTCCTGTGTTCACTGTTACAGCCTGTTAAAAGCCTGCAATCATCTTATAAGCGCATGTACACAAATAGCCTGAGAAACAACAATTCCTATGAAAGTAATGTTAAAGTATAGCATGTGTTTGATGGCTGAGACACCATTATCCGCCACTCAGATGGTGAGAGGAGTGGTGTCACAGCATCTTTAAATGGGCTTTCTGCTGGCTGTTTCCTCGCTTACGGCCACACCACCCGGAACATGCCCGATCTCGTCTGATCTCGGAAGCTAAGCACGGTCGGACCTGGTTAGTACTTGGATGGGAGACCGCCTGGGAATACCAGGTGCTGTAAGCTTTTTCCTCTCAGCTGTCACCAGAGGAGGGCGCTGTTGCTCCATCACCGCACACAGGGCGTTGAGAAACAAAGCTGCAATCATTCCAGCTGTGTGTGTATGCAGGGCAGAGAGGTGGCACTGAGACGCCTCACTTTCCAAGTAGTTTTGAGGGTTCCTGTTGTCACTGTTACAGCCTGTTAAAAGCCTGCAATCATCTTATAAGCGCATGTACACAAATAGCCTGAGAAACAACAATTCCTATGAAAGTAATGTTAAAGTATAGCATGTGTTTGATGGCTGAGACACCATTATCCGCCACTCAGATGGTGAGAGGAACTGTCAGTGGGGTCACAGCATCTTTAAATGGGCTTTCTGCTGGCTGTTTCCTCGCTTACGGCCACACCACCCTGAACACGCCCGATCTTGTCTGATCTCGGAAGCTAAGCAGGGTAGGGCCTGGTTAGTACTTGGATGGGAGACCGCCTGGGAATACCAGGTGCTGTAAGCTTTTTCCTCTCAGCTGTCACCAGAGGAGGGCGCTGTTGCTCCATCACCGCACACAGGGCGTTGAGAAACAAAGCTGCAATCATTCCAGCTGTGTGTGTATGCAAGGCAGAGAGGTGGCAATGAGACGCCTCACTTTCCAAGTAGTTTTGAGGGTTCCTGTGTTCACTGTTACAGCCTGTTAAAAGCCTGCAATCATCTTATAAGCGCATGTACACAAATAGCCTGAGAAACAACAATTCCTATGAAAGTAATGTTAAAGTATAGCATGTGTTTGATGGCTGAGACACCATTATCCGCCACTCAGATGGTGAGAGGAACTGTCAGTGGTGTCACAGCATCTTTAAATGGGCTTTCTGCTGGCTGTTTCCTCGCTTACGGCCACACCACCCTGAACACGCCCGATCTCGTCTGATCTCGGAAGCTAAGCAGGGTCGGGCCTGGTTAGTACTTGGATGGGAGACAGCCTGGGAATACCAGGTGCTGTAAGCTTTTTCCTCTCAGCTGTCACCAGAGGAGGGCGCTGTTGCACCATCACCGCACACAGGGCGTTGAGAAACAAAGCTGCAATCATTCCAGCTGTGTGTGTATGCAGGGCAGAGAGGTGGCAATGAGACGCCTCACTTTCCAAGTAGTTTTGAGGGTTCCTGTTGTCACTGTTACAGCCTGTTAAAAGCCTGCAATCATCTTATAAGCGCATGTACACAAATAGCCTGGGAAACAACAATTCCTATGAAAGTAATGTTAAAGTATAGCATGTGTTTGATGGCTGAGACACCATTATCCGCCACTCAGATGGTGAGAGTAACTGTCAGTGGTGTCACAGCATCTTTAAATGGGCTTTCTGCTGGCTGTTTCCTCGCTTATGGCCACACCACCCTGAACACACCCGATCTCGTCTGATCTCGGAAGCTAAGCAGGGTCGGCCCTGGTTAGTACTTGGATGGGAGACCGCCTGGGAATACCAGGTGCTGTAAGCTTTTTCCTCTCAGCTGTCACCAGAGGAGGGCGCTGTTGCTCCATCACCGCACACAGGGCGTTGAGAAACAAAGCTGCAATCATTCCAGCTGTGTGTGTATGCAGGGCAGAGAGGTGGCAATGAGACGCCTCACTTTCCAAGTAGTTTTGAGTGTTCCTGTTGTCACTGTTACAGCCTGTTAAAAGCCTGCAATCATCTTATAAGCGCATGTACACAAATAGCCTGGGAAACAACAATTCCTATGAAAGTAATGTTAAAGTATAGCATGTGTTTGATGGCTGAGACACCATTATCCGCCACTCAGATGGTGAGAGGAACTGTCAGTGGTGTCACAGCATCTTTAAATGGGCTTTCTGCTGGCTGTTTCCTCGCTTACGGCCACACCACCCTGAACACGCCGGATCTCGTCTGATCTCGGAAGCTAAGCAGGGTCGGGCCTGGTTAGTACTTGCATGGGAGACCGCCTGGGAATACCAGGTGCTGTAAGCTTTTTCCTCTCAGCTGTCACCAGATGAGGGCGCTGTTGCTCCATCACCGCACACAAGACGTTGAGAAACAAAGCTGCAATCATTCTAAGCTGTGTGTGTATGCAGGGCAGAGAGGTGGCACTGAGACGCCTCACTTTCCAAGTAGTTTTGAGGGTTCCTGTTGTCACTGTTACAGCCTGTTAAAAGCCTGCAATCATCTTATAAGCGCATGTACACAAATAGCCTGAGAAACAACAATTCCTATGAAAGTAATGTTAAAGTATAGCATGTGTTTGATGGCTGAGACACCATTATCCGCCACTCAGATGGTGAGAGGAACTGTCAGTGGGGTCACAGCATCTTTAAATGGGCTTTCTGCTGGCTGTTTCCTCGCTTACGGCCACAACACCCTGAACACGCCTGATCTCGTCTGATCTCGGAAGCTAAGCAGGGTAGGCCCTGGTTAGTACTTGGATGGGAGACCGCCTGGGAATACCAGGTGCTGTAAGCTTTTTCCTCTCAGCTGTCACCAGAGGAGGGCGCTGTTGCTCCATCACCGCACACAGGGCGTTGAGAAACAAAGCTGCAATCATTCCAGCTGTGTGTGTATGCAGGGCAGAGAGGTGGCAATGAGACGCCTCACTTTCCAAGTAGTTTTGAGGGTTCCTGTGTTCACTGTTACAGCCTGTTAAAAGCCTGCAATCATCTTATAGGCGCATGTACACAAATAGCCTGAGAAACAACAATTCCTATGAAAGTAATGTTAAAGTATAGCATGTGTTTGATGGCTGAGACACCATTATCCGCCACTCAGATGGTGAGAGGAACTGTCAGTGGTGTCACAGCATCTTTAAATGGGCTTTCTGCTGGCTGTTTCCTCGCTTACGGCCACACCACCCTGAACACGCCCGATCTCGTCTGATCTCGGAAGCTAAGCAGGGTCGGGCCTGGTTAGTACTTGCATGGGAGACCGCCTGGGAATACCAGGTGCTGTAAGCTTTTTCCTCTCAGCTGTCACCAGATGAGGGCGCTGTTGCTCCATCACCGCACACAAGACGTTGAGAAACAAAGCTGCAATCATTCTAAGCTGTGTGTGTATGCAGGGCAGAGAGGTGGCACTGAGACGCCTCACTTTCCAAGTAGTTTTGAGGGTTCCTGTTGTCACTGTTACAGCCTGTTAAAAGCCTGCAATCATCTTATAAGCGCATGTACACAAATAGCCTGAGAAACAACAATTCCTATGAAAGTAATGTTAAAGTATAGCATGTGTTTGATGGCTGAGACACCATTATCCGCCACTCAGATGGTGAGAGGAACTGTCAGTGGGGTCACAGCATCTTTAAATGGGCTTTCTGCTGGCTGTTTCCTCGCTTACGGCCACAACACCCTGAACACGCCCGATCTCGTCTGATCTCGGAAGCTAAGCAGGGTAGGCCCTGGTTAGTACTTGGATGGGAGACCGCCTGGGAATACCAGGTGCTGTAAGCTTTTTCCTCTCAGCTGTCACCAGAGGAGGGCGCTGTTGCTCCATCACCGCACACAGGGCGTTGAGAAACAAAGCTGCAATCATTCCAGCTGTGTGTGTATGCAGGGCAGAGAGGTGGCAATGAGACGCCTCACTTTCCAAGTAGTTTTGAGGGTTCCTGTGTTCACTGTTACAGCCTGTTAAAAGCCTGCAATCATCTTATAAGCGCATGTACACAAATAGCCTGAGAAACAACAATTCCTATGAAAGTAATGTTAAAGTATAGCATGTGTTTGATGGCTGAGACACCATTATCCGCCACTCAGATGGTGAGAGGAACTGTCAGTGGTGTCACAGCATCTTTAAATGGGCTTTCTGCTGGCTGTTTCCTCGCTTACGGCCACACCACCCTGAACACGCCCGATCTCGTCTGATCTCGGAAGCTAAGCAGGGTCGGGCCTGGTTAGTACTTGGATGGGAGACCGCCTGGGAATACCAGGTGCTGTAAGCTTTTTCCTCTCAGCTGTCACCAGAGGAGGGCGCTGTTGCACCATCACCGCACACAGGGCGTTGAGAAACAAAGCTGCAATCATTCCAGCTGTGTGTGTATGCAGGGCAGAGAGGTGGCAATGAGACGCCTCACTTTCCAAGTAGTTTTGAGGGTTCCTGTTGTCACTGTTACAGCCTGTTAAAAGCCTGCAATCATCTTATAAGCGCATGTACACAAATAGCCTGGGAAACAACTATTCCTATGAAAGTAATGTTAAAGTATAGCATGTGTTTGATGGCTGAGACACCATTATCCGCCACTCAGATGGTGAGAGGAACTGTCAGTGGTGTCACAGCATCTTTAAATGGGCTTTCTGCTGGCTGTTTCCTCGCTTATGGCCACACCACCCTGAACACGCCCGATCTCGTCTGATCTCGGAAGCTAAGCAGGGTCGGCCCTGGTTAGTACTTGGATGGGTGACCGCCTGGGAATACCAGGTGCTGTAAGCTTTTTCCTCTCAGCTGTCACCAGAGGAGGGCGCTGTTGCTCCATCACCGCACACAGGGCGTTGAGAAACAAAGCTGCAATCATTACAGCTGTGTGTGTATGCAGGGCAGAGAGGTGGCAATGAGACGCCTCACTTTCCAAGTAGTTTTGAGTGTTCCTGTTGTCACTGTTACAGCCTGTTAAAAGCCTGCAATCATCTTATAAGCGCATGTACACAAATAGCCTGGGAAACAACAATTCCTATGAAAGTAATGTTAAAGTATAGCATGTGTTTGATGGCTGAGACACCATTATCCGCCACTCAGATGGTGAGAGGAACTGTCAGTGGTGTCACAGCATCTTTAAATGGGCTTTCTGCTGGCTGTTTCCTCGCTTACGGCCACACCACCCTGAACACGCCGGGTCTCGTCTGATCTCGGAAGCTAAGCAGGGTCGGGCCTGGTTAGTACTTGCATGGGAGACCGCCTGGGAATACCAGGTGCTGTAAGCTTTTTCCTCTCAGCTGTCACCAGAGGAGGGCGCTGTTGCTCCATCACCGCACACAGGGCGTTGAGAAACAAAGCTGCAATCATTCTAAGCTGTGTGTGTATGCAGGGCAGAGAGGTGGCACTGAGACGCCTCACTTTCCAAGTAGTATTGAGGGTTCCTGTTGTCACTGTTACAGCCTGTTAAAAGCCTGCAATCATCTTATAAGCGCATGTACACAAATAGCCTGAGAAACAACAATTCCTATGAAAGTAATGTTAAAGTATAGCATGTGTTTGATGGCTGAGACACCATTATCCGCCACTCAGATGGTGAGAGGAACTGTCAGTGGTGTCACAGCATCTTTAAATGGGCTTTCTGCTGGCTGTTTCCTCGCTTACGGCCACACCACCCTGAACACGCCGGATCTCGTCTGATCTCGGAAGCTAAGCAGGGTCGGGCCTGGTTAGTACTTGCATGGGAGACCGCCTGGGAATACCAGGTGCTGTAAGCTTTTTCCTCTCAGCTGTCACCAGATGAGGGCGCTGTTGCTCCATCACCGCACACAAGACGTTGAGAAACAAAGCTGCAATCATTCTAAGCTGTGTGTGTATGCAGGGCAGAGAGGTGGCACTGAGACGCCTCACTTTCCAAGTAGTTTTGAGGGTTCCTGTTGTCACTGTTACAGCCTGTTAAAAGCCTGCAATCATCTTATAAGCGCATGTACACAAATAGCCTGAGAAACAACAATTCCTATGAAAGTAATGTTAAAGTATAGCATGTGTTTGATGGCTGAGACACCATTATCCGCCACTCAGATGGTGAGAGGAACTGTCAGTGGGGTCACAGCATCTTTAAATGGGCTTTCTGCTGGCTGTTTCCTCGCTTACGGCCACAACACCCTGAACACGCCCGATCTCGTCTGATCTCGGAAGCTAAGCAGGGTAGGCCCTGGTTAGTACTTGGATGGGAGACCGCCTGGGAATACCAGGTGCTGTAAGCTTTTTCCTCTCAGCTGTCACCAGAGGAGGGCGCTGTTGCTCCATCACCGCACACAGGGCGTTGAGAAACAAAGCTGCAATCATTCCAGCTGTGTGTGTATGCAGGGCAGAGAGGTGGCAATGAGACGCCTCACTTTCCAAGTAGTTTTGAGGGTTCCTGTGTTCACTGTTACAGCCTGTTAAAAGCCTGCAATCATCTTATAAGCGCATGTACACAAATAGCCTGAGAAACAACAATTCCTATGAAAGTAATGTTAAAGTATAGCATGTGTTTGACGGCTGAGACACCATTATCCGCCACTCAGATGGTGAGAGGAGTGGTGTCACAGCATCTTTAAATGGGCTTTCTGCTGGCTGTTTCCTCGCTTACGGCCACACCACCCTGAACACGCCCGATCTCGTCTGATCTCGGAAGCTAAGCAGGGTCGGGCCTGGTTAGTACTTGGATGGGAGACCGCCTGGGAATACCAGGTGCTGTAAGCTTTTTCCTCTCAGCTGTCACCAGAGGAGGGCGCTGTTGCTCCATCACCGCACACAGGGCGTTGAGAAACAAAGCTGCAATCATTCCAGCTGTGTGTGTATGCAGGGCAGAGAGGTGGCACTGAGACACCCCACTTTCCAAGTAGTTTTGAGTGTTCCTGCTGTCACTGTTACAGCCTGTTAAAAGCCTGCAATCATCTTATAAGCACATGTACACAAATAGCCTGAGAAACAACTATTCCTATGAAAGTAATGTTAAAGTATAGCATGTGTTTGATGGCTGAGACACCATTATCCGCCACTCAGATGGTGAGAGGAACTGTCAGTGGTGTCACAGCATCTTTAAATGGGCTTTCTGCTGGCTGTTTCCTCGCTTACGGCCACACCACCCTGAACACGCCCGATCTCGTCTGATCTCGGAAGCTAAGCAGGGTCGGGCCTTGTTAGTACTTTGATGGGAGACCGCCTGGGAATACCAGGTGCTGTAAGCTTTTTCCTCTCAGCTGTCACCAGAGGAGGGCGCTGTTGCTCCATCACCGCACACAGGGCGTTGAGAAACAAAGCTGCAATCATTCCAGCTGTGTGTGTATGCAGGGCAGAGAGGTGGCACTGAGACGCCTCACTTTCCAAGTAGTTTTGAGGGTTCCTGTTGTCACTGTTACAGCCTGTTAAAAGCCTGCAATCATCTTATAAGCGCATGTACACAAATAGCCTGAGAAACAACAATTCCTATGAAAGTAATGTTAAAGTATAGCAAGTGTTTGATGGCTGAGACACCATTATCCGCCACTCAGATGGTGAGAGGAACTGTCAGTGGTGTCACAGCATCTTTAAATGGGCTTTCTGCTGGCTGTTTCCTCGCTTACGGCCACACCACCCGGAACACGCCCGATCTCGTCTGATCTCGGAAGCTAAGCAGGGTCGGACCTGGTTAGTACTTGGATGGGAGACCGCCTGGGAATACCAGGTGCTGTAAGCTTTTTCCTCTCAGCTGTCACCAGAGGAGGGCGCTGTTGCTCCATCACCGCACACAGGGCGTTGAGAAACAAAGCTGCAATCATTCCAGCTGTGTGTGTATGCAGGGCAGAGAGGTGGCACTGAGACGCCTCACTTTCCAAGTAGTTTTGAGGGTTCCTGTTGTCACTGTTACAGCCTGTTAACAGCCTGCAATCATCTTATAAGCGCATGTACACAAATAGCCTGAGAAACAACAATTCCTATGAAAGTAATGTTAAAGTATAGCATGTGTTTGATGGCTGAGACACCATTATCCGCCACTCATATGGTGAGAGGAACTGTCAGTGGGGTCACAGCATCTTTAAATGGGCTTTCTGCTGGCTGTTTCCTCGCTTACGGCCACACCACCCTGAACACGCCCGATCTTGTCTGATCTCGGAAGCTAAGCAGGGTAGGGCCTGGTTAGTACTTGGATGGGAGACCGCCTGGGAATACCAGGTGCTGTAAGCTTTTTCCTCTCAGCTGTCACCAGAGGAGGGCGCTGTTGCTCCATCACCGCACACAGGGCGTTGAGAAACAAAGCTGCAATCATTCCAGCTGTGTGTGTATGCAGGGCAGAGAGGTGGCAATGAGACGCCTCACTTTCCAAGTAGTTTTGAGGGTTCCTGTGTTCACTGTTACAGCCTGTTAAAAGCCTGCAATCATCTTATAAGCGCATGTACACAAATAGCCTGAGAAACAACAATTCCTATGAAAGTAATGTTAAAGTATAGCATGTGTTTGATGGCTGAGACACCATTATCCGCCACTCAGATGGTGAGAGGAACTGTCAGTGGTGTCACAGCATCTTTAAATGGGCTTTCTGCTGGCTGTTTCCTCGCTTACGGCCACACCACCCTGAACACGCCCGATCTCGTCTGATCTCGGAAGCTAAGCAGGGTCGGGCCTGGTTAGTACTTGGATGGGAGACCGCCTGGGAATACCAGGTGCTGTAAGCTTTTTCCTCTCAGCTGTCACCAGAGGAGGGCGCTGTTGCTCCATCACCGCACACAGGGCGTTGAGAAAGAAAGCTGCAATCATTCCAGCTGTGTGTGTATGCAGGGCAGAGAGGTGGCAATGAGACGCCTCACTTTCCAAGTAGTTTTGAGGGTTCCTGTTGTCACTGTTACAGCCTGTTAAAAGCCTGCAATCATCTTATAAGCGCATGTACACAAATAGCCTGGGAAACAACAATTCCTATGAAAGTAATGTTAAAGTATAGCATGTGTTTGATGGCTGAGACACCATTATCCGCCACTCAGATGGTGAGAGGAACTGTCAGTGGTGTCACAGCATCTTTAAATGGGCTTTCTGCTGGCTGTTTCCTCGCTTATGGCCACACCACCCTGAACACACCCGATCTCGTCTGATCTCGGAAGCTAAGCAGGGTCGGCCCTGGTTAGTACTTGGATGGGAGACCGCCTGGGAATACCAGGTGCTGTAAGCTTTTTCCTCTCAGCTGTCACCAGAGGAGGGCGCTGTTGCTCCATCACCGCACACAGGGCGTTGAGAAACAAAGCTGCAATCATTCCAGCTGTGTGTGTATGCAGGGCAGAGAGGTGGCAATGAGACGCCTCACTTTCCAAGTAGTTTTGAGTGTTCCTGTTGTCACTGTTACAGCCTGTTAAAAGCCTGCAATCATTTTATAAGCGCATGTACACAAATAGCCTGGGAAACAACAATTCCTATGAAAGTAATGTTAAAGTATAGCATGTGTTTGATGGCTGAGACACCATTATCCGCCACTCAGATGGTGAGAGGAACTGTCAGTGGTGTCACAGCATCTTTAAATGGGCTTTCTGCTGGCTGTTTCCTCGCTTACGGCCACACCACCCTGAACACGCCCGATCTCGTCTGATCTCGGAAGCTAAGCAGGGTCGGGCCTGGTTAGTACTTGGATGGGAGACCGCCTGGGAATACCAGGTGCTGTAAGCTTTTTCCTCTCAGCTGTCACCAGAGGAGGGCGCTGTTGCACCATCACCGCACACAGGGCGTTGAGAAACAAAGCTGCAATCATTCCAGCTGTGTGTGTATGCAGGGCAGAGAGGTGGCAATGAGACGCCTCACTTTCCAAGTAGTTTTGAGGGTTCCTGTTGTCACTGTTACAGCCTGTTAAAAGCCTGCAATCATCTTATAAGCGCATGTACACAAATAGCCTGGGAAACAACAATTCCTATGAAAGTAATGTTAAAGTATAGCATGTGTTTGATGGCTGAGACACCATTATCCGCCACTCAGATGGTGAGAGGAACTGTCAGTGGTGTCACAGCATCTTTAAATGGGCTTTCTGCTGGCTGTTTCCTCGCTTATGGCCACACCACCCTGAACACACCCGATCTCGTCTGATCTCGGAAGCTAAGCAGGGTCGGCCCTGGTTAGTACTTGGATGGGAGACCGCCTGGGAATACCAGGTGCTGTAAGCTTTTTCCTCTCAGCTGTCACCAGAGGAGGGCGCTGTTGCTCCATCACCGCACACAGGGCGTTGAGAAACAAAGCTGCAATCATTCCAGCTGTGTGTGTATGCAGGGCAGAGAGGTGGCAATGAGACGCCTCACTTTCCAAGTAGTTTTGAGTGTTCCTGTTGTCACTGTTACAGCCTGTTAAAAGCCTGCAATCATCTTATAAGCGCATGTACACAAATAGCCTGGGAAACAACAATTCCTATGAAAGTAATGTTAAAGTATAGCATGTGTTTGATGGCTGAGACACCATTATCCGCCACTCAGATGGTGAGAGGAACTGTCAGTGGTGTCACAGCATCTTTAAATGGGCTTTCTGCTGGCTGTTTCCTCGCTTACGGCCACACCACCCTGAACACGCCAGATCTCGTCTGATCTCGGAAGCTAAGCAGGGTCGGGCCTGGTTAGTACTTGCATGGGAGACCGCCTGGGAATACCAGGTGCTGTAAGCTTTTTCCTCTCAGCTGTCACCAGAGGAGGGCGCTGTTGCTCCATCACCGCACACAGGGCGTTGAGAAACAAAGCTGCAATCATTCTAAGCTGTGTGTGTATGCAGGTCAGAGAGGTGGCACTGAGACGCCTCACTTTCCAAGTAGTTTTGAGGGTTCCTGTTGTCACTGTTACAGCCTGTTAAAAGCCTGCAATCATCTTATAAGCGCATGTACACAAATAGCCTGAGAAACAACAATTCCTATGAAAGTAATGTTAAAGTATAGCATGTGTTTGATGGCTGAGACACCATTATCCGCCACTCAGATGGTGAGAGGAACTGTCAGTGGGGTCACAGCATCTTTAAATGGGCTTTCTGCTGGCTGTTTCCTCGCTTACGGCCACACCACCCTGAACACGCCCGATCTCGTCTGATCTCGGAAGCTAAGCAGGGTGGGGCCTGGTTAGTACTTGGATGGGAGACCGCCTGGGAATACCAGGTGCTGTAAGCTTTTTCCTCTCAGCTGTCACCAGAGGAGGGCGCTGTTGCTCCATCACCGCACACAGTTCGTTGAGAAACAAAGCTGCAATCATTCCAGCTGTGTGTGTATGCAGGGCAGAGAGGTGGCAATGAGACGCCTCACTTTCCAAGTAGTTTTGAGGGTTCCTGTGTTCACTGTTACAGCCTGTTAAAAGCCTGCAATCATCTTATAAGCGCATGTACACAAATAGCCTGAGAAACAACAATTCCTATGAAAGTAATGTTAAAGTATAGCATGTGTTTGATGGCTGAGACACCATTATCCGCCACTCAGATTGTGAGAGGAACTGTCAGTGGTGTCACAGCATCTTTAAATGGGCTTTCTGCTGGCTGTTTCCTCGCTTACGGCCACACCACCCTGAACACGCCCGATCTCGTCTGATCTCGGAAGCTAAGCAGGGTCGGGCCTGGTTAGTACTTGCATGGGAGACCGCCTGGGAATACCAGGTGCTGTAAGCTTTTTCCTCTCAGCTGTCACCAGAGGAGGGCGCTGTTGCTCCATCACCGCACACAGGGCGTTGAGAAACAAAGCTGCAATCATTCCAGCTGTGTGTGTATGCAGGGCAGAGAGGTGGCAATGAGACGCCTCACTTTCCAAGTAGTTTTGAGGGTTCCTGTGTTCACTGTTACAGCCTGTTAAAAGCCTGCAATCATCTTATAAGCGCATGTACACAAATAGCCTGAGAAACAACAATTCCTATGAAAGTAATGTTAAAGTATAGCATGTGTTTGATGGCTGAGACACCATTATCCGCCACTCAGATGGTGAGAGGAACTGTCAGTGGTGTCACAGCATCTTTAAATGGGCTTTCTGCTGGCTGTTTCTTCGCTTACGGCCACACCACCCTGAACACGCCCGATCTCGTCTGATCTCGGAAGCTAAGCAGGGTCGGGCCTGGTTAGTACTTGCATGGGAGACCGCCTGGGAATACCAGGTGCTGTAAGCTTTTTCCTCTCAGCTGTCACCAGAGGAGGGCGCTGTTGCTCCATCACCGCACACAGGGCGTTGAGAAAAGAAAGATGCAATCAGTCCAGCTGTGTGTGTATGCAGGGCAGAGAGGTGGCACTGAGACGCCTCACTTTCCAAGTAGTTTTGAGGGTTCCTGTTGTCATTGTTACAGCCTGTTAAAAGCCTGCAATCATCTTATAAGCGCATGTACACAAATAGCCTGAGAAACAACAATTCCTATGAAAGTAATGTTAAAGTATAGCATGTGTTTGATGGCTGAGACACCATTATCCGCCACTCAGATGGTGAGAGGAACTGTCAGTGGTGTCACAGCATCTTTAAATGGGCTTTCTGCTGGCTGTTTCCTCGCTTACGGCCACACCACCCTGAACACGCCCGATCTCGTCTGATCTCGGAAGCTAAGCAGGGTCGGGCCTGGTTAGTACTTGGATGGGAGACCGCCTGGGAATACCAGGTGCTGTAAGCTTTTTCCTCTCAGCTGTCACCAGAGGAGGGCGCTGTTGCTCCATCACCGCACACAGGGCGTTGAGAAACAAAGCTGCAATCATTCCAGCTGTGTGTGTATGCAGGGCAGAGAGGTGGCACTGAGACATCTCACTTTCCAAGTAGTTTTGAGGGTTCCTGTTGTCACTGTTACAGCCTGTTAAAAGCCTGCAATCATCTTATAAGCGCATGTACACAAATAGCCTGAGAAACAACAATTCCTATGAAAGTAATGTTAAAGTATAGCATGTGTTTGATGGCTGAGACACCATTATCCGCCACTCAGATGGTGAGAGGAACTGTCAGTGGTGTCACAGCATCTTTAAATGGGCTTTCTGCTGGCTGTTTCCTCGCTTACGGCCACACCACCCTGAACACGCCCGATCTCGTCTGATCTCGGAAGCTAAGCAGGGTCGGGCCTGGTTAGTACTTGCATGGGAGACCGCCTGGGAATACCAGGTGCTGTAAGCTTTTTCCTCTCAGCTGTCACCAGATGAGGGCGCTGTTGCTCCATCACCGCACACAAGACGTTGAGAAACAAAGCTGCAATCATTCTAAGCTGTGTGTGTATGCAGGGCAGAGAGGTGGCACTGAGACGCCTCACTTTCCAAGTAGTTTTGAGGGTTCCTGTTGTCACTGTTACAGCCTGTTAAAAGCCTGCAATCATCTTATAAGCGCATGTACACAAATAGCCTGAGAAAAAACAATTCCTATGAAAGTAATGTTAAAGTATAGCATGTGTTTGATGGCTGAGACACCATTATCCGCCACTCAGATGGTGAGAGGAACTGTCAGTGGGGTCACAGCATCTTTAAATGGGCTTTCTGCTGGCTGTTTCCTCGCTTACGGCCACAACACCCTGAACACGTCCGATCTCGTCTGATCTCGGAAGCTAAGCAGGGTAGGCCCTGGTTAGTACTTGGATGGGAGACCGCCTGGGAATACCAGGTGCTGTAAGCTTTTTCCTCTCAGCTGTCACCAGAGGAGGGCGCTGTTGCTCCATCACCGCACACAGGGCGTTGAGTAACAAAGCTGCAATCATTCCAGCTGTGTGTGTATGCAGGGCAGAGAGGTGGCAATGAGACGCCTCACTTTCCAAGTAGTTTTGAGGGTTCCTGTGTTCACTGTTACAGCCTGTTAAAAGCCTGCAATCATCTTATAAGCGCATGTACACAAATAGCCTGAGAAACAACAATTCCTATGAAAGTAATGTTAAAGTATAGCATGTGTTTGATGGCTGAGACACCATTATCCGCCACTCAGATGGTGAGAGGAGTGGTGTCACAGCATCTTTAAATGGGTTTTATGCTGGCTGTTTCCTCGCTTACGGCCACACCACCCGGAACACGCCCGATCTCGTCTGATCTCGGAAGCTAAGCAGGGTCGGACCTGGTTAGTTTTTGGATGGGAGACCGCCTGGGAATACCAGGTGCTGTAAGCTTTTTCCTCTCAGCTGTCACCAGAGGAGGGCGCTGTTGCTCCATCACCGCACACAGGGCGTTGAGAAACAAAGCTGCAATCATTCCAGCTGTGTGTGTATGCAGGGCAGAGAGGTGGCACTGAGACGCCTCACTTTCCAAGTAGTTTTGAGGGTTCCTGTTGTCACTGTTACAGCCTGTTAAAAGCCTGCAATCATCTTATAAGCGCATGTACACAAATAGCCTGAGAAACAACAATTCCTATGAAAGTAATGTTAAAGTATAGCATGTGTTTGATGGCTGAGACACCATTATCCGCCACTCAGATGGTGAGAGGAACTGTCAGTGGCGTCACAGCATCTTTAAATGGGCTTTCTGCTGGCTGTTTCCTCGCTTACGGCCACACCACCCTGAACACGCCCGATCTTGTCTGATCTCGGAAGCTAAGCAGGGTAGGGCCTGGTTAGTACTTGGATGGGAGACCGCCTGGGAATACCAGGTGCTGTAAGCTTTTTCCTCTCAGCTGTCACCAGAGGAGGGCGCTGTTGCTCCATCACCGCACACAGGGCGTTGAGAAACAAAGCTGCAATCATTCCAGCTGTGTGTGTATGCAGGGCAGAGAGGTGGCAATTAGACGCCTCACTTTCCAAGTAGTTTTGAGGGTTCCTGTGTTCACTGTTACAGCCTGTTAAAAGCCTGCAATCATCTTATAAGCGCATGTACACAAATAGCCTGAGAAACAACAATTCCTATGAAAGTAATGTTAAAGTATAGCATGTGTTTGATGGCTGAGACACCATTATCCGCCACTCAGATGGTGAGAGGAGTGGTGTCACAGCATCTTTAAATGGGCTTTCTGCTGGCTGTTTCCTCGCTTACGGCCACACCACCCGGAACACGCCCGATCTCGTCTGATCTCGGAAGCTAAGCAGGGTCGGACCTGGTTAGTACTTGGATGGGAGACCGCCTGGGAATACCAGGTGCTGTAAGCTTTTTCCTCTCAGCTGTCACCAGAGGAGGGCGCTGTTGCTCCATCACCGCACACAGGGCGTTGAGAAACAAAGCTGCAATCATTCCAGCTGTGTGTGTATGCAGGGCAGAGAGGTGGCACTGAGACGCCTCACTTTCCAAGTAGTTTTGAGGGTTCCTGTTGTCACTGTTACAGCCTGTTAAAAGCCTGCAATCATCTTATAAGCGCATGTACACAAATAGCCTGAGAAACAACAATTCCTATGAAAGTAATGTTAAAGTATAGCATGTGTTTGATGGCTGAGACACCATTATCCGCCACTCAGATGGTGAGAGGAACTGTCAGTGGGGTCACAGCATCTTTAAATGGGCTTTCTGCTGGCTGTTTCCTCGCTTACGGCCACACCACCCTGAACACGCCCGATCTTGTCTGATCTCGGAAGCTAAGCAGGGTAGGGCCTGGTTAGTACTTGGATGGGAGACCGCCTGGGAATACCAGGTGCTGTAAGCTTTTTCCTCTCAGCTGTCACCAGAGGAGGGCGCTGTTGCTCCATCACCGCACACAGGGCGTTGAGAAACAAAGCTGCAATCATTCCAGCTGTGTGTGTATGCAGGGCAGAGAGGTGGCAATGAGACGCCTCACTTTCCAAGTAGTTTTGAGGGTTCCTGTGTTCACTGTTACAGCCTGTTAAAAGCCTGCAATCATCTTATAAGCGCATGTACACAAATAGCCTGAGAAACAACAATTCCTATGAAAGTAATGTTAAAGTATAGCATGTGTTTGATGGCTGAGACACCATTATCCGCCACTCAGATGGTGAGAGGAACTGTCAGTGGTGTCACAGCATCTTTAAATGGGCTTTCTGCTGGCTGTTTCCTCGCTTACGGCCACACCACCCTGAACACGCCCGATCTCGTCTGATCTCGGAAGCTAAGCAGGGTCGGGCCTGGTTAGTACTTGGATGGGAGACCGCCTGGGAATACCAGGTGCTGTAAGCTTTTTCCTCTCAGCTGTCACCAGAGGAGGGCGCTGTTGCACCATCACCGCACACAGGGCGTTGAGAAACAAAGCTGCAATCATTCCAGCTGTGTGTGTATGCAGGGCAGAGAGGTGGCAATGAGACGCCTCACTTTCCAAGTAGTTTTGAGGGTTCCTGTTGTCACTGTTACAGCCTGTTAAAAGCCTGCAATCATCTTATAAGCACATGTACACAAATAGCCTGGGAAACAACAATTCCTATGAAAGTAATGTTAAAGTATAGCATGTGTTTGATGGCTGAGACACCATTATCCGCCACTCAGATGGTGAGAGGAACTGTCAGTGGTGTCACAGCATCTTTAAATGGGCTTTCTGCTGGCTGTTTCCTCGCTTATGGCCACACCACCCTGAACACACCCGATCTCGTCTGATCTCGGAAGCTAAGCAGGGTCGGCCCTGGTTAGTACTTGGATGGGAGACCGCCTGGGAATACCAGGTGCTGTAAGCTTTTTCCTCTCAGCTGTCACCAGAGGAGGGCGCTGTTGCTCCATCACCGCACACAGGGCGTTGAGAAACAAAGCTGCAATCATTCCAGCTGTGTGTGTATGCAGGGCAGAGAGGTGGCAATGAGACGCCTCACTTTCCAAGTAGTTTTGAGTGTTCCTGTTGTCACTGTTACAGCCTGTTAAAAGCCTGCAATCATCTTATAAGCGCATGTACACAAGTAGCCTGGGAAACAACAATTCCTATGAAAGTAATGTTAAAGTATAGCATGTGTTTGATGGCTGAGACACCATTATCCGCCACTCAGATGGTTAGAGGAACTGTCAGTGGTGTCACAGCATCTTTAAATGGGCTTTCTGCTGGCTGTTTCCTCGCTTACGGCCACACCACCCTGAACACGCCGGATCTCGTCTGATCTCGGAAGCTAAGCAGGGTCGGGCCTGGTTAGTACTTGCATGGGAGACCGCCTGGGAATACCAGGTGCTGTAAGCTTTTTCCTCTCAGCTGTCACCAGAGGAGGGCGCTGTTGCTCCATCACCGCACACAGGGCGTTGAGAAACAAAGCTGCAATCATTCCAGCTGTGTGTGTATGCAGGGCAGAGAGGTGGCACTGAGACATCTCACTTTCCAAGTAGTTTTGAGGGTTCCTGTTGTCACTGTTACAGCCTGTTAAAAGCCTGCAATCATCTTATAAGCGCATGTACACAAATAGCCTGAGAAACAACAATTCCTATGAAAGTAATGTTAAAGTATAGCATGTGTTTGATGGCTGAGACACCATTATCCGCCACTCAGATGGTGAGAGGAACTGTCAGTGGTGTCACAGCATCTTTAAATGGGCTTTCTGCTGGCTGTTTCCTCGCTTACGGCCACACCACCCTGAACACGCCCGATCTCGTCTGATCTCGGAAGCTAAGCAGGGTCGGGCCTGGTTAGTACTTGCATGGGAGACCGCCTGGGAATACCAGGTGCTGTAAGCTTTTTCCTCTCAGCTGTCACCAGATGAGGGCGCTGTTGCTCCATCACCGCACACAAGACGTTGAGAAACAAAGCTGCAATCATTCTAAGCTGTGTGTGTATGCAGGGCAGAGAGGTGGCACTGAGACGCCTCACTTTCCAAGTAGTTTTGAGGGTTCCTGTTGTCACTGTTACAGCCTGTTAAAAGCCTGCAATCATCTTATAAGCGCATGTACACAAATAGCCTGAGAAAAAACAATTCCTATGAAAGTAATGTTAAAGTATAGCATGTGTTTGATGGCTGAGACACCATTATCCGCCACTCAGATGGTGAGAGGAACTGTCAGTGGGGTCACAGCATCTTTAAATGGGCTTTCTGCTGGCTGTTTCCTCGCTTACGGCCACAACACCCTGAACACGCCCGATCTCGTCTGATCTCGGAAGCTAAGCAGGGTAGGGCCTGGTTAGTACTTGGATGGGAGACCGCCTGGGAATACCAGGTGCTGTAAGCTTTTTCCTCTCAGCTGTCACCAGAGGAGGGCGCTGTTGCTCCATCACCGCACACAGGGCGTTGAGTAACAAAGCTGCAATCATTCCAGCTGTGTGTGTATGCAGGGCAGAGAGGTGGCAATGAGACGCCTCACTTTCCAAGTAGTTTTGAGGGTTCCTGTGTTCACTGTTACAGCCTGTTAAAAGCCTGCAATCATCTTATAAGCGCATGTACACAAATAGCCTGAGAAACAACAATTCCTATGAAAGTAATGTTAAAGTATAGCATGTGTTTGATGGCTGAGACACCATTATCCGCCACTCAGATGGTGAGAGGAGTGGTGTCACAGCATCTTTAAATGGGTTTTATGCTGGCTGTTTCCTCGCTTACGGCCACACCACCCGGAACACGCCCGATCTCGTCTGATCTCGGAAGCTAAGCAGGGTCGGACCTGGTTAGTTTTTGGATGGGAGACCGCCTGGGAATACCAGGTGCTGTAAGCTTTTTCCTCTCAGCTGTCACCAGAGGAGGGCGCTGTTGCTCCATCACCGCACACAGGGCGTTGAGAAACAAAGCTGCAATCATTCCAGCTGTGTGTGTATGCAGGGCAGAGAGGTGGCACTGAGACGCCTCACTTTCCAAGTAGTTTTGAGGGTTCCTGTTGTCACTGTTACAGCCTGTTAAAAGCCTGCAATCATCTTATAAGCGCATGTACACAAATAGCCTGAGAAACAACAATTCCTATGAAAGTAATGTTAAAGTATAGCATGTGTTTGATGGCTGAGACACCATTATCCGCCACTCAGATGGTGAGAGGAACTGTCAGTGGCGTCACAGCATCTTTAAATGGGCTTTCTGCTGGCTGTTTCCTCGCTTACGGCCACACCACCCTGAACACGCCCGATCTTGTCTGATCTCGGAAGCTAAGCAGGGTAGGGCCTGGTTAGTACTTGGATGGGAGACCGCCTGGGAATACCAGGTGCTGTAAGCTTTTTCCTCTCAGCTGTCACCAGAGGAGGGCGCTGTTGCTCCATCACCGCACACAGGGCGTTGAGAAACAAAGCTGCAATCATTCCAGCTGTGTGTGTATGCAGGGCAGAGAGGTGGCAATTAGACGCCTCACTTTCCAAGTAGTTTTGAGGGTTCCTGTGTTCACTGTTACAGCCTGTTAAAAGCCTGCAATCATCTTATAAGCGCATGTACACAAATAGCCTGAGAAACAACAATTCCTATGAAAGTAATGTTAAAGTATAGCATGTGTTTGATGGCTGAGACACCATTATCCGCCACTCAGATGGTGAGAGGAGTGGTGTCACAGCATCTTTAAATGGGCTTTCTGCTGGCTGTTTCCTCGCTTACGGCCACACCACCCGGAACACGCCCGATCTCGTCTGATCTCGGAAGCTAAGCAGGGTCGGACCTGGTTAGTACTTGGATGGGAGACCGCCTGGGAATACCAGGTGCTGTAAGCTTTTTCCTCTCAGCTGTCACCAGAGGAGGGCGCTGTTGCTCCATCACCGCACACAGGGCGTTGAGAAACAAAGCTGCAATCATTCCAGCTGTGTGTGTATGCAGGGCAGAGAGGTGGCACTGAGACGCCTCACTTTCCAAGTAGTTTTGAGGGTTCCTGTTGTCACTGTTACAGCCTGTTAAAAGCCTGCAATCATCTTATAAGCGCATGTACACAAATAGCCTGAGAAACAACAATTCCTATGAAAGTAATGTTAAAGTATAGCATGTGTTTGATGGCTGAGACACCATTATCCGCCACTCAGATGGTGAGAGGAACTGTCAGTGGGGTCACAGCATCTTTAAATGGGCTTTCTGCTGGCTGTTTCCTCGCTTACGGCCACACCACCCTGAACACGCCCGATCTTGTCTGATCTCGGAAGCTAAGCAGGGTAGGGCCTGGTTAGTACTTGGATGGGAGACCGCCTGGGAATACCAGGTGCTGTAAGCTTTTTCCTCTCAGCTGTCACCAGAGGAGGGCGCTGTTGCTCCATCACCGCACACAGGGCGTTGAGAAACAAAGCTGCAATCATTCCAGCTGTGTGTGTATGCAGGGCAGAGAGGTGGCAATGAGACGCCTCACTTTCCAAGTAGTTTTGAGGGTTCCTGTGTTCACTGTTACAGCCTGTTAAAAGCCTGCAATCATCTTATAAGCGCATGTACACAAATAGCCTGAGAAACAACAATTCCTATGAAAGTAATGTTAAAGTATAGCATGTGTTTGATGGCTGAGACACCATTATCCGCCACTCAGATGGTGAGAGGAACTGTCAGTGGTGTCACAGCATCTTTAAATGGGCTTTCTGCTGGCTGTTTCCTCGCTTACGGCCACACCACCCTGAACACGCCCGATCTCGTCTGATCTCGGAAGCTAAGCAGGGTCGGGCCTGGTTAGTACTTGGATGGGAGACCGCCTGGGAATACCAGGTGCTGTAAGCTTTTTCCTCTCAGCTGTCACCAGAGGAGGGCGCTGTTGCACCATCACCGCACACAGGGCGTTGAGAAACAAAGCTGCAATCATTCCAGCTGTGTGTGTATGCAGGGCAGAGAGGTGGCAATGAGACGCCTCACTTTCCAAGTAGTTTTGAGGGTTCCTGTTGTCACTGTTACAGCCTGTTAAAAGCCTGCAATCATCTTATAAGCACATGTACACAAATAGCCTGGGAAACAACAATTCCTATGAAAGTAATGTTAAAGTATAGCATGTGTTTGATGGCTGAGACACCATTATCCGCCACTCAGATGGTGAGAGGAACTGTCAGTGGTGTCACAGCATCTTTAAATGGGCTTTCTGCTGGCTGTTTCCTCGCTTATGGCCACACCACCCTGAACACACCCGATCTCGTCTGATCTCGGAAGCTAAGCAGGGTCGGCCCTGGTTAGTACTTGGATGGGAGACCGCCTGGGAATACCAGGTGCTGTAAGCTTTTTCCTCTCAGCTGTCACCAGAGGAGGGCGCTGTTGCTCCATCACCGCACACAGGGCGTTGAGAAACAAAGCTGCAATCATTCCAGCTGTGTGTGTATGCAGGGCAGAGAGGTGGCAATGAGACGCCTCACTTTCCAAGTAGTTTTGAGTGTTCCTGTTGTCACTGTTACAGCCTGTTAAAAGCCTGCAATCATCTTATAAGCGCATGTACACAAGTAGCCTGGGAAACAACAATTCCTATGAAAGTAATGTTAAAGTATAGCATGTGTTTGATGGCTGAGACACCATTATCCGCCACTCAGATGGTTAGAGGAACTGTCAGTGGTGTCACAGCATCTTTAAATGGGCTTTCTGCTGGCTGTTTCCTCGCTTACGGCCACACCACCCTGAACACGCCGGATCTCGTCTGATCTCGGAAGCTAAGCAGGGTCGGGCCTGGTTAGTACTTGCATGGGAGACCGCCTGGGAATACCAGGTGCTGTAAGCTTTTTCCTCTCAGCTGTCACCAGAGGAGGGCGCTGTTGCTCCATCACCGCACACAGGGCGTTGAGAAACAAAGCTGCAATCATTCCAGCTGTGTGTGTATGCAGGGCAGAGAGGTGGCACTGAGACATCTCACTTTCCAAGTAGTTTTGAGGGTTCCTGTTGTCACTGTTACAGCCTGTTAAAAGCCTGCAATCATCTTATAAGCGCATGTACACAAATAGCCTGAGAAACAACAATTCCTATGAAAGTAATGTTAAAGTATAGCATGTGTTTGATGGCTGAGACACCATTATCCGCCACTCAGATGGTGAGAGGAACTGTCAGTGGTGTCACAGCATCTTTAAATGGGCTTTCTGCTGGCTGTTTCCTCGCTTACGGCCACACCACCCTGAACACGCCCGATCTCGTCTGATCTCGGAAGCTAAGCAGGGTCGGGCCTGGTTAGTACTTGCATGGGAGACCGCCTGGGAATACCAGGTGCTGTAAGCTTTTTCCTCTCAGCTGTCACCAGATGAGGGCGCTGTTGCTCCATCACCGCACACAAGACGTTGAGAAACAAAGCTGCAATCATTCTAAGCTGTGTGTGTATGCAGGGCAGAGAGGTGGCACTGAGACGCCTCACTTTCCAAGTAGTTTTGAGGGTTCCTGTTGTCACTGTTACAGCCTGTTAAAAGCCTGCAATCATCTTATAAGCGCATGTACACAAATAGCCTGAGAAAAAACAATTCCTATGAAAGTAATGTTAAAGTATAGCATGTGTTTGATGGCTGAGACACCATTATCCGCCACTCAGATGGTGAGAGGAACTGTCAGTGGGGTCACAGCATCTTTAAATGGGCTTTCTGCTGGCTGTTTCCTCGCTTACGGCCACAACACCCTGAACACGCCCGATCTCGTCTGATCTCGGAAGCTAAGCAGGGTAGGGCCTGGTTAGTACTTGGATGGGAGACCGCCTGGGAATACCAGGTGCTGTAAGCTTTTTCCTCTCAGCTGTCACCAGAGGAGGGCGCTGTTGCTCCATCACCGCACACAGGGCGTTGAGTAACAAAGCTGCAATCATTCCAGCTGTGTGTGTATGCAGGGCAGAGAGGTGGCAATGAGACGCCTCACTTTCCAAGTAGTTTTGAGGGTTCCTGTGTTCACTGTTACAGCCTGTTAAAAGCCTGCAATCATCTTATAAGCGCATGTACACAAATAGCCTGAGAAACAACAATTCCTATGAAAGTAATGTTAAAGTATAGCATGTGTTTGATGGCTGAGACACCATTATCCGCCACTCAGATGGTGAGAGGAGTGGTGTCACAGCATCTTTAAATGGGCTTTCTGCTGGCTGTTTCCTCGCTTACGGCCACACCACCCGGAACACGCCCGATCTCGTCTGATCTCGGAAGCTAAGCAGGGTCGGACCTGGTTAGTTTTTGGATGGGAGACCGCCTGGGAATACCAGGTGCTGTAAGCTTTTTCCTCTCAGCTGTCACCAGAGGAGGGCGCTGTTGCTCCATCACCGCACACAGGGCGTTGAGAAACAAAGCTGCAATCATTCCAGCTGTGTGTGTATGCAGGGCAGAGAGGTGGCACTGAGACGCCTCACTTTCCAAGTAGTTTTGAGGGTTCCTGTTGTCACTGTTACAGCCTGTTAAAAGCCTGCAATCATCTTATAAGCGCATGTACACAAATAGCCTGAGAAACAACAATTCCTATGAAAGTAATGTTAAAGTATAGCATGTGTTTGATGGCTGAGACACCATTATCCGCCACTCAGATGGTGAGAGGAACTGTCAGTGGCGTCACAGCATCTTTAAATGGGCTTTCTGCTGGCTGTTTCCTCGCTTACGGCCACACCACCCTGAACACGCCCGATCTTGTCTGATCTCGGAAGCTAAGCAGGGTAGGGCCTGGTTAGTACTTGGATGGGAGACCGCCTGGGAATACCAGGTGCTGTAAGCTTTTTCCTCTCAGCTGTCACCAGAGGAGGGCGCTGTTGCTCCATCACCGCACACAGGGCGTTGAGAAACAAAGCTGCAATCATTCCAGCTGTGTGTGTATGCAGGGCAGAGAGGTGGCAATTAGACGCCTCACTTTCCAAGTAGTTTTGAGGGTTCCTGTGTTCACTGTTACAGCCTGTTAAAAGCCTGCAATCATCTTATAAGCGCATGTACACAAATAGCCTGAGAAACAACAATTCCTATGAAAGTAATGTTAAAGTATAGCATGTGTTTGATGGCTGAGACACCATTATCCGCCACTCAGATGGTGAGAGGAGTGGTGTCACAGCATCTTTAAATGGGCTTTCTGCTGGCTGTTTCCTCGCTTACGGCCACACCACCCGGAACACGCCCGATCTCGTCTGATCTCGGAAGCTAAGCAGGGTCGGACCTGGTTAGTACTTGGATGGGAGACCGCCTGGGAATACCAGGTGCTGTAAGCTTTTTCCTCTCAGCTGTCACCAGAGGAGGGCGCTGTTGCTCCATCACCGCACACAGGGCGTTGAGAAACAAAGCTGCAATCATTCCAGCTGTGTGTGTATGCAGGGCAGAGAGGTGCCACTGAGACGCCTCACTTTCCAAGTAGTTTTGAGGGTTCCTGTTGTCACTGTTACAGCCTGTTAAAAGCCTGCAATCATCTTATAAGCGCATGTACACAAATAGCCTGAGAAACAACAATTCCTATGAAAGTAATGTTAAAGTATAGCATGTGTTTGATGGCTGAGACACCATTATCCGCCACTCAGATGGTGAGAGGAACTGTCAGTGGGGTCACAGCATCTTTAAATGGGCTTTCTGCTGGCTGTTTCCTCGCTTACGGCCACACCACCCTGAACACGCCCGATCTTGTCTGATCTCGGAAGCTAAGCAGGGTAGGGCCTGGTTAGTACTTGGATGGGAGACCGCCTGGGAATACCAGGTGCTGTAAGCTTTTTCCTCTCAGCTGTCACCAGAGGAGGGCGCTGTTGCTCCATCACCGCACACAGGGCGTTGAGAAACAAAGCTGCAATCATTCCAGCTGTGTGTGTATGCAGGGCAGAGAGGTGGCAATGAGACGCCTCACTTTCCAAGTAGTTTTGAGGGTTCCTGTGTTCACTGTTACAGCCTGTTAAAAGCCTGCAATCATCTTATAAGCGCATGTACACAAATAGCCTGAGAAACAACAATTCCTATGAAAGTAATGTTAAAGTATAGCATGTGTTTGATGGCTGAGACACCATTATCCGCCACTCAGATGGTGAGAGGAACTGTCAGTGGTGTCACAGCATCTTTAAATGGGCTTTCTGCTGGCTGTTTCCTCGCTTACGGCCACACCACCCTGAACACGCCCGATCTCGTCTGATCTCGGAAGCTAAGCAGGGTCGGGCCTGGTTAGTACTTGGATGGGAGACCGCCTGGGAATACCAGGTGCTGTAAGCTTTTTCCTCTCAGCTGTCACCAGAGGAGGGCGCTGTTGCACCATCACCGCACACAGGGCGTTGAGAAACAAAGCTGCAATCATTCCAGCTGTGTGTGTATGCAGGGCAGAGAGGTGGCAATGAGACGCCTCACTTTCCAAGTAGTTTTGAGGGTTCCTGTTGTCACTGTTACAGCCTGTTAAAAGCCTGCAATCATCTTATAAGCACATGTACACAAATAGCCTGGGAAACAACAATTCCTATGAAAGTAATGTTAAAGTATAGCATGTGTTTGATGGCTGAGACACCATTATCCGCCACTCAGATGGTGAGAGGAACTGTCAGTGGTGTCACAGCATCTTTAAATGGGCTTTCTGCTGGCTGTTTCCTCGCTTATGGCCACACCACCCTGAACACACCCGATCTCGTCTGATCTCGGAAGCTAAGCAGGGTCGGCCCTGGTTAGTACTTGGATGGGAGACCGCCTGGGAATACCAGGTGCTGTAAGCTTTTTCCTCTCAGCTGTCACCAGATGAGGGCGCTGTTGCTCCATCACCGCACACAAGACGTTGAGAAACAAAGCTGCAATCATTCTAAGCTGTGTGTGTATGCAGGGCAGAGAGGTGGCACTGAGACGCCTCACTTTCCAAGTAGTTTTGAGGGTTCCTGTTGTCACTGTTACAGCCTGTTAAAAGCCTGCAATCATCTTATAAGCGCATGTACACAAATAGCCTGAGAAACAACAATTCCTATGAAAGTAATGTTAAAGTATAGCATGTGTTTGATGGCTGAGACACCATTATCCGCCACTCAGATGGTGAGAGGAACTGTCAGTGGGGTCACAGCATCTTTAAATGGGCTTTCTGCTGGCTGTTTCCTCGCTTACGGCCACAACACCCTGAACACGCCTGATCTCGTCTGATCTCGGAAGCTAAGCAGGGTAGGCCCTGGTTAGTACTTGGATGGGAGACCGCCTGGGAATACCAGGTGCTGTAAGCTTTTTCCTCTCAGCTGTCACCAGAGGAGGGCGCTGTTGCTCCATCACCGCACACAGGGCGTTGAGAAACAAAGCTGCAATCATTCCAGCTGTGTGTGTATGCAGGGCAGAGAGGTGGCAATGAGACGCCTCACTTTCCAAGTAGTTTTGAGGGTTCCTGTGTTCACTGTTACAGCCTGTTAAAAGCCTGCAATCATCTTATAGGCGCATGTACACAAATAGCCTGAGAAACAACAATTCCTATGAAAGTAATGTTAAAGTATAGCATGTGTTTGATGGCTGAGACACCATTATCCGCCACTCAGATGGTGAGAGGAACTGTCAGTGGTGTCACAGCATCTTTAAATGGGCTTTCTGCTGGCTGTTTCCTCGCTTACGGCCACACCACCCTGAACACGCCCGATCTCGTCTGATCTCGGAAGCTAAGCAGGGTCGGGCCTGGTTAGTACTTGCATGGGAGACCGCCTGGGAATACCAGGTGCTGTAAGCTTTTTCCTCTCAGCTGTCACCAGATGAGGGCGCTGTTGCTCCATCACCGCACACAAGACGTTGAGAAACAAAGCTGCAATCATTCTAAGCTGTGTGTGTATGCAGGGCAGAGAGGTGGCACTGAGACGCCTCACTTTCCAAGTAGTTTTGAGGGTTCCTGTTGTCACTGTTACAGCCTGTTAAAAGCCTGCAATCATCTTATAAGCGCATGTACACAAATAGCCTGAGAAACAACAATTCCTATGAAAGTAATGTTAAAGTATAGCATGTGTTTGATGGCTGAGACACCATTATCCGCCACTCAGATGGTGAGAGGAACTGTCAGTGGGGTCACAGCATCTTTAAATGGGCTTTCTGCTGGCTGTTTCCTCGCTTACGGCCACAACACCCTGAACACGCGCGATCTCGTCTGATCTCGGAAGCTAAGCAGGGTAGTCCCTGGTTAGTACTTGGATGGGAGACCGCCTGGGAATACCAGGTGCTGTAAGCTTTTTCCTCTCAGCTGTCACCAGAGGAGGGCGCTGTTGCTCCATCACCGCACACAGGGCGTTGAGAAACAAAGCTGCAATCATTCCAGCTGTGTGTGTATGCAGGGCAGAGAGGTGGCAATGAGACGCCTCACTTTCCAAGTAGTTTTGAGGGTTCCTGTGTTCACTGTTACAGCCTGTTAAAAGCCTGCAATCATCTTATAAGCGCATGTACACAAATAGCCTGAGAAACAACAATTCCTATGAAAGTAATGTTAAAGTATAGCATGTGTTTGATGGCTGAGACACCATTATCCGCCACTCAGATGGTGAGAGGAACTGTCAGTGGTGTCACAGCATCTTTAAATGGGCTTTCTGCTGGCTGTTTCCTCGCTTACGGCCACACCACCCTGAACACGCCCGATCTCGTCTGATCTCGGAAGCTAAGCAGGGTCGGGCCTGGTTAGTACTTGGATGGGAGACCGCCTGGGAATACCAGGTGCTGTAAGCTTTTTCCTCTCAGCTGTCACCAGAGGAGGGCGCTGTTGCACCATCACCGCACACAGGGCGTTGAGAAACAAAGCTGCAATCATTCCAGCTGTGTGTGTATGCAGGGCAGAGAGGTGGCAATGAGACGCCTCACTTTCCAAGTAGTTTTGAGGGTTCCTGTTGTCACTGTTACAGCCTGTTAAAAGCCTGCAATCATCTTATAAGCGCATGTACACAAATAGCCTGGGAAACAACAATTCCTATGAAAGTAATGTTAAAGTATAGCATGTGTTTGATGGCTGAGACACCATTATCCGCCACTCAGATGGTGAGAGGAACTGTCAGTGGTGTCACAGCATCTTTAAATGGGCTTTCTGCTGGCTGTTTCCTCGCTTATGGCCACACCACCCTGAACACGCCCGATCTCGTCTGATCTCGGAAGCTAAGCAGGGTCGGCCCTGGTTAGTACTTGGATGGGAGACCGCCTGGGAATACCAGGTGCTGTAAGCTTTTTCCTCTCAGCTGTCACCAGAGGAGGGCGCTGTTGCTCCATCACCGCACACAGGGCGTTGAGAATCAAAGCTGCAATCATTCTAAGCTGTGTGTGTATGCAGGGCAGAGAGGTGGCACTGAGACGCCTCACTTTCCAAGTAGTTTTGAGGGTTCCTGTTGTCACTGTTACAGCCTGTTAAAAGCCTGCAATCATCTTATAAGCGCATGTACACAAATAGCCTGAGAAACAACAATTCCTATGAAAGTAATGTTAAAGTATAGCATGTGTTTGATGGCTGAGACACCATTATCCGCCACTCAGATGGTGAGAGGAACTGTCAGTGGTGTCACAGCATCTTTAAATGGGCTTTCTGCTGGCTGTTTCCTCGCTTACGGCCACACCACCCTGAACACGCCGGATCTCGTCTGATCTCGGAAGCTAAGCAGGGTCGGGCCTGGTTAGTACTTGCATGGGAGACCGCCTGGGAATACCAGGTGCTGTAAGCTTTTTCCTCTCAGCTGTCACCAGATGAGGGCGCTGTTGCTCCATCACCGCACACAAGACGTTGAGAAACAAAGCTGCAATCATTCTAAGCTGTGTGTGTATGCAGGGCAGAGAGGTGGCACTGAGACGCCTCACTTTCCAAGTAGTTTTGAGGGTTCCTGTTGTCACTGTTACAGCCTGTTAAAAGCCTGCAATCATCTTATAAGCGCATGTACACAAATAGCCTGAGAAACAACAATTCCTATGAAAGTAATGTTAAAGTATAGCATGTGTTTGATGGCTGAGACACCATTATCCGCCACTCAGATGGTGAGAGGAACTGTCAGTGGGGTCACAGCATCTTTAAATGGGCTTTCTGCTGGCTGTTTCCTCGCTTACGGCCACACCACCCTGAACACGCCCGATCTCGTCTGATCTCGGAAGCTAAGCAGGGTCGGGCCTGGTTAGTACTTGGATGGGAGACCGCCTGGGAATACCAGGTGCTGTAAGCTTTTTCCTCTCAGCTGTCACCAGAGGAGGGCGCTGTTGCTCCATCACCGCACACAGGGCGTTGAGAAACAAAGCTGCAATCATTCCAGCTGTGTGTGTATGCAGGGCAGAGAGGTGGCAATGAGACGCCTCACTTTCCAAGTAGTTTTGAGGGTTCCTGTTGTCACTTTTACAGCCTGTTAAAAGCCTGCAATCATCTTATAAGCGCATGTACACAAATAGCCTGGGAAACAACAATTCCTATGAAAGTAATGTTAAAGTATAGCATGTGTTTGATGGCTGAGACACCATTATCCGCCACTCAGATGGTGAGAGGAGTGGTGTCACAGCATCTTTAAATGGGCTTTCTGCTGGCTGTTTCCTCGCTTACGGCCACACCACCCTGAACACGCCCGATCTCGTCTCATCTCGGAAGCTAAGCAGGGTCGGGCCTGGTTAGTACTTGGATGGGAGACCGCCTGGGAATACCAGGTGCTGTAAGCTTTTTCCTCTCAGCTGTCACCAGAGGAGGGCGCTGTTGCTCCATCACCGCACACAGGGCGTTGAGAAACAAAGCTGCAATCATTCCAGCTGTGTGTGTATGAAGGGCAGAGAGGTGGCACTGAGACACCCCACTTTCCAAGTAGTTTTGAGTGTTCCTGCTGTCACTGTTACAGCCTGTTAAAAGCCTGCAATCATCTTATAAGCGCATGTACACAAATAGCCTGAGAAACAACAATTCCTATGAAAGTAATGTTAAAGTATAGCATGTGTTTGATGGCTGCGACACCATTATCCGCCACTCAGATGGTGAGAGGAACTGTCAGTGGT
>NC_084979.1:2772671-2775171 GCF_963691925.1 Scomber scombrus
TACTTGCATGGGAGACCGCCTGGGAATACCAGGTGCTGTAAGCTTTTTCCTCTCAGCTGTCACCAGAGGAGGGCGCTGTTGCTCCATCACCGCACACAGGGCGTTGAGAAACAAAGCTGCAATCATTCCAGCTGTGTGTCTATGCAGGGCAGAGAGGTGGCACTGAGACGCCTCACTTTCCAAGTAGTTTTGAGGGTTCCTGTTGTCACTGTTACAGCCTGTTAAAAGCCTGCAATCATCTTATAAGCGCATGTACACAAATAGCCTGAGAAACAACAATTCCTATGAAAGTAATGTTAAAGTATAGCATGTGTTTGATGGCTGAGACACCATTATCCGCCACTCAGATGGTGAGAGGAACTGTCAGTGGGGTCACAGCATCTTTAAATGGGCTTTCTGCTGGCTGTTTCCTCGCTTACGGCCACACCACCCTGAACACGCCTGATCTCGTCTGATCTCGGAAGCTAAGCAGGGTCGGGCCTGGTTAGTACTTGGATGGGAGACCGCCTGGGAATACCAGGTGCTGTAAGCTTTTTCCTCTCAGCTGTCACCAGAGGAGGGCGCTGTTGCTCCATCACCGCACACAGTTCGTTGAGAAACAAAGCTGCAATCATTCCAGCTGTGTGTGTATGCAGGGCAGAGAGGTGGCAATGAGACGCCTCACTTTCCAAGTAGTTTTGAGGGTTCCTGTTGTCACTGTTACAGCCTGTTAAAAGCCTGCAATCATCTTATAAGCGCATGTACACAAATAGCCTGAGAAACAACAATTCCTATGAAAGTAATGTTAAAGTATAGCATGTGTTTGATGGCTGAGACACCATTATCCGCCACTCAGATGGTGAGAGGAGTGGTGTCACAGCATCTTTAAATGGGCTTTCTGCTGGCTGTTTCCTCGCTTACGGCCACACCACCCTGAACACGCCCGATCTCGTCTGATCTCGGAAACTAAGCAGGGTCGGGCCTGGTTAGTACTTGGATGGGAGACCGCCTGGGAATACCAGGTGCTGTAAGCTTTTTCCTCTCAGCTGTCACCAGAGGAGGGCGCTGTTGCTCCATCACCGCACACAGGGCGTTGAGAAACAAAGCTGCAATCATTCCAGCTGTGTGTGTATGCAGGGCAGAGAGGTGGCACTGAGACACCCCACTTTCCAAGTAGTTTTGAGGGTTCCTGCTGTCACTGTTACAGCCTGTTAAAAGCCTGCAATCATCTTATAAGCGCATGTACACAAATAGCCTGAGAAACAACTATTCCTATGAAAGTAATGTTAAAGTATAGCATGTGTTTGATGGCTGAGACACCATTATCCGCCACTCAGATGGTGAGAGGAACTGTCAGTGGTGTCACAGCATCTTTAAATGGGCTTTCTGCTGGCTGTTTCCTCGCTTACGGCCACACCACCCTGAACACGCCCGATCTCGTCTGATCTCGGAAGCTAAGCAGGGTCGGGCCTGGTTAGTACTTGCATGGGAGACCGCCTGGGAATACCAGGTGCTGTAAGCTTTTTCCTCTCAGCTGTCACCAGATGAGGGCGCTGTTGCTCCATCACCGCACACAGGGCGTTGAGAAACAAAGCTGCAATCATTCTAAGCTGTGTGTGTATGCAGGGCAGAGAGGTGGCACTGAGACGCCTCACTTTCCAAGTAGTTTTGAGGGTTCCTGTTGTCACTGTTACAGCCTGTTAAAAGCCTGCAATCATCTTATAAGCGCATGTACACAAATAGCCTGAGAAACAACAATTCCTATGAAAGTAATGTTAAAGTATAGCATGTGTTTGATGGCTGAGACACCATTATCCGCCACTCAGATGGTGAGAGGAACTGTCAGTGGGGTCACAGCATCTTTAAATGGGCTTTCTGCTGGCTGTTTCTTCGCTTACGGCCACACCACCCTGAACACGCCCGATCTCGTCTGATCTCGGAAGCTAAGCAGGGTAGGCCCTGGTTAGTACTTGGATGGGAGACCGCCTGGGAATACCAGGTGCTGTAAGCTTTTTCCTCTCAGCTGTCAACAGAGGAGGGCGCTGTTGCTCCATCACCGCACACAGGGCGTTGAGAAACAAAGCTGCAATCATTCCAGCTGTTTGTGTATGCAGGGCAGAGAGGTGGCAATGAGACGCCTCACCTTCCAAGTAGTTTTGAGGATTCCTGTGTTCACTGTTACAGCCTGTTAAAAGCCTGCAATCATCTTATAAGCGCATGTACACAAATAGCCTGAGAAACAACAATTCCTATGAAAGTAATGTTAAAGTATAGCATGTGTTTGATGGCTGAGACACCATTATCCGCCACTCAGATGGTGAGAGGAACTGTCAGTGGTGTCACAGCATCTTTAAATGGGCTTTCTGCTGGCTGTTTCTTCGCTTACGGCCACACCACCCTGAACACGCCCGATCTCGTCTGATCTCGGAAGCTAAGCAGGGTCGGGCCTGGTTAGTACTTGCATGGGAGACCGCCTGGGAATACCAGGTGCTGTAAGCTTTTTCCTCTCAGCTGTCACCAG
>NC_084979.1:2780171-2782671 GCF_963691925.1 Scomber scombrus
TTCCTGTTGTCACTGTTACAGCCTGTTAAAATCCTGCAATCATCTTATAAGCGCATGTACACAAATAGCCTGAGAAACAACAATTCCTATGAAAGTAATGTTAAAGTATAGCATGTGTTTGATGGCTGAGACACCATTATCCGCCACTCAGATGGTGAGAGGAACTGTCAGTGGGGTCACAGCATCTTTAAATGGGCTTTCTGCTGGCATTTTCCTCGCTTACGACCACACCACCCTGAACATGCCCGATCTCGTCTGATCTCGGAAGCTAAGCAGGGTCGGGCCTGGTTAGTACTTGGAAGGGAGACCGCCTGGGAATACCAGGTGCTGTAAGCTTTTTCCTCTCAGCTGTCACCAGAGGAGGGCGCTGTTGCTCCATCACCGCACACAGGGCGTTGAGAAACAAAGCTGCAATCATTCCAGCTGTGTGTGTATGCAGGGCAGAGAGGTGGCAATGAGACGCCTCACTTTCCAAGTAGTTTTGAGGGTTCCTGTGTTCACTGTTACAGCCTGTTAAAAGCCTGCAATCATCTTATAAGCGCATGTACACAAATAGCCTGAGAAACAACAATTCCTATGAAAGTAATGTTAAAGTATAGCATGTGTTTGATGGGTGAGACACCATTATCCGCCACTCAGATGGTGAGAGGAACTGTCAGTGGTGTCACAGCATCTTTAAATGGGCTTTCTGCTGGCTGTTTCCTCGCTTACGGCCACACCACCCTGAACACGCCCGATCTTGTCTGATCTCGGAAGCTAAGCAGGGTCGGGCCTGGTTAGTACTTGGATGGGAGACCGCCTGGGAATACCAGGTGCTGTAAGCATTTTCCTCTCAGCTGTCACCAGAGGAGGGCGCTGTTGCTCCATCACCGCACACAGGGCGTTGAGAAACAAAGCTGCAATCATTCCAGCTGTGTGTGTATGCAGGGCAGAGAGGTGGCAATGAGACGCCTCACTTTCCAAGTAGTTTTGAGGGTTCCTGTGTTCACTGTTACAGCCTGTTAAAAGCCTGCAATCATCTTATAAGCGCATGTACACAAATAGCCTGGGAAACAACAATTCCTATGAAAGTAATGTTAAAGTATAGCATGTGTTTGATGGCTGAGACACCATTATCCGCCACTCAGATGGTGAGAGGAACTGTCAGTGGTGTCACAGCATCTTTAAATGGGCTTTCTGCTGGCTGTTTCCTCGCTTACGGCCACACCACCCTGAACACGCCCGATCTCGTCTGATCTCGGAAGGTAAGCAGGGTCGGGCCTGGTTAGTACTTGGATGGGAGACCGCCTGGGAATACCAGGTGCTGTAAGCTTTTTCCTCTCAGCTGTCACCAGAGGAGGGCGCTGTTGCTCCATCACCGCACACAGGGCGTTGAGAAACAAAGCTGCAATCATTCCAGCTGTGTGTGTATGCAGGGCAGAGAGGTGGCAATGAGACGCCTCACTTTCCAAGTAGTTTTGAGGGTTCCTGTGTTCACTGTTACAGCCTGTTAAAAGCCTGCAATCATCTTATAAGCGCATGTACACAAATAGCCTGAGAAACAACAATTCCTATGAAAGTAATGTTAAAGTATAGCATGTGTTTGATGGCTGAGACACCATTATCCGCCACTCAGATGGTGAGAGGAACTGTCAGTGGTGTCCCAGCATCTTTTAATGGGCTTTCTGCTGGCTGTTTCCTCGCTTACGGCCACACCACCCTGAACACGCCCGATCTCGTCTGATCTCGGAAGCTAAGCAGGTTCGGGCCTGGTTAGTACTTGGATGGTAGACCGCCTGGGAATACCAGGTGCTGTAAGCTTTTTCCTCTCAGCTGTCACCAGAGGAGGGCGCTGTTGCTCCATCACCGCACACAGGGCGTTGAGAAACAAAGCTGCAATCATTCCAGCTGTGTGTGTATGCAGGGCAGAGAGGTGGCACTGAGACGCCTCACTTTCCAAGTAGTTTTGAGGGTTCCTGTGTTCACTGTTACAGCCTGTTAAAAGCCTGCAATCATCTTATAAGCGCATGTACACAAATAGCCTGAGAAACAACAATTCCTATGAAAGTAATGTTAAAGTATAGCATGTGTTTGATGGCTGAGACACCATTATCCGCCATTCAGATGGTGAGAGGAACTGTCAGTGGTGTCACAGCATCTTTAAATGGGCTTTCTGCTGGCTGTTTCCTCGCTTACGGCCACACCACCCTGAACACGCCCGATCTCGTCTGATCTCGGAAGCTAAGCAGGGTCGGGCCTGGTTAGTACTTGGATGGGAGACCGCCTGGGAATACCAGGTGCTGTAAGCTTTTTCCTCTCAGCTGTCACCAGAGGAGGGCGCTGTTGCTCCATCACCGCACACAGGGCGTTGAGAAACAAAGCTGCAATCATTCCAGCTGTGTGTGTATGCAGGGCAGAGAGGTGGCACTGAGACGCGTCACTTTCCAAGTAGTTTTGAGGGTTCCTGTTGTCACTGTTACAGCCTGTTAAAAGCCTGCAATCATCTTATAAGCGCATGTAC
>NC_084979.1:2787671-2797671 GCF_963691925.1 Scomber scombrus
CTGCTGGCTGTTTCCTCGCTTACGGCCACACCACCCTGAACACGCCCGATCTCGTCTGATCTCGGAAGCTAAGCAGGGTCGGGCCTGGTTAGTACTTGGATGGGAGACCGCCTGGGAATACCAGGTGCTGTAAGCTTTTTCCTCTCAGCTGTCACCAGAGGAGGGCGCTGTTGCTCCATCACCGCACACAGGGCGTTGAGAAACAAAGCTGCAATCATTCCAGCTGTGTGTGTATGCAGGGCAGAGAGGTGGCACTGAGACGCCTCACTTTCCAAGTAGTTTTGAGGGTTCCTGTTGTCACTGTTACAGCCTGTTAAAATCCTGCAATCATCTTATAAGCGCATGTACACAAATAGCCTGAGAAACAACAATTCCTATGAAAGTAATGTTAAAGTATAGCATGTGTTTGATGGCTGAGACACCATTATCCGCCACTCAGATGGTGAGAGGAACTGTCAGTGGGGTCACAGCATCTTTAAATGGGCTTTCTGCTGGCATTTTCCTCGCTTACGACCACACCACCCTGAACACGCCCGATCTCGTCTGATCTCGGAAGCTAAGCAGGGTCGGGCCTGGTTAGTACTTGGAAGGGAGACCGCCTGGGAATACCAGGTGCTGTAAGCTTTTTCCTCTCAGCTGTCACCAGAGGAGGGCGCTGTTGCTCCATCACCGCACACAGGGCGTTGAGAAACAAAGCTGCAATCATTCCAGCTGTGTGTGTATGCAGGGCAGAGAGGTGGCAATGAGACGCCTCACTTTCCAAGTAGTTTTGAGGGTTCCTGTGTTCACTGTTACAGCCTGTTAAAAGCCTGCAATCATCTTATAAGCGCATGTACACAAATAGCCTGAGAAACAACAATTCCTATGAAAGTAATGTTAAAGTATAGCATGTGTTTGATGGGTGAGACACCATTATCCGCCACTCAGATGGTGAGAGGAACTGTCAGTGGTGTCACAGCATCTTTAAATGGGCTTTCTGCTGGCTGTTTCCTCGCTTACGGCCACACCACCCTGAACACGCCCGATCTTGTCTGATCTCGGAAGCTAAGCAGGGTCGGGCCTGGTTAGTACTTGGATGGGAGACCGCCTGGGAATACCAGGTGCTGTAAGCTTTTTCCTCTCAGCTGTCACCAGAGGAGGGCGCTGTTGCTCCATCACCGCACACAGGGCGTTGAGAAACAAAGCTGCAATCATTCCAGCTGTGTGTGTATGCAGGGCAGAGAGGTGGCAATGAGACGCCTCACTTTCCAAGTAGTTTTGAGGGTTCCTGTGTTCACTGTTACAGCCTGTTAAAAGCCTGCAATCATCTTATAAGCGCATGTACACAAATAGCCTGGGAAACAACAATTCGTATGAAAGTAATGTTAAAGTATAGCATGTGTTTGATGGCTGAGACACCATTATCCGCCACTCAGATGGTGAGAGGAACTGTCAGTGGTGTCACAGCATCTTTAAATGGGCTTTCTGCTGGCTGTTTCCTCGCTTACGGCCACACCACCCTGAACACGCCCGATCTCGTCTGATCTCGGAAGGTAAGCAGGGTCGGGCCTGGTTAGTACTTGGATGGGAGACCGCCTGGGAATACCAGGTGCTGTAAGCTTTTTCCTCTCAGCTGTCACCAGAGGAGGGCGCTGTTGCTCCATCACCGCACACAGGGCGTTGAGAAACAAAGCTGCAATCATTCCAGCTGTGTGTGTATGCAGGGCAGAGAGGTGGCAATGAGACGCCTCACTTTCCAAGTAGTTTTGAGGGTTCCTGTGTTCACTGTTACAGCCTGTTAAAAGCCTGCAATCATCTTATAAGCGCATGTACACAAATAGCCTGAGAAACAACAATTCCTATGAAAGTAATGTTAAAGTATAGCATGTGTTTGATGGCTGAGACACCATTATCCGACACTCAGATGGTGAGAGGAACTGTCAGTGGTGTCCCAGCATCTTTTAATGGGCTTTCTGCTGGCTGTTTCCTCGCTTACGGCCACACCACCCTGAACACGCCCGATCTCGTCTGATCTCGGAAGCTAAGCAGGTTCGGGCCTGGTTAGTACTTGGATGGTAGACCGCCTGGGAATACCAGGTGCTGTAAGCTTTTTCCTCTCAGCTGTCACCAGAGGAGGGCGCTGTTGCTCCATCACCGCACACAGGGCGTTGAGAAACAAAGCTGCAATCATTCCAGCTGTGTGTGTATGCAGGGCAGAGAGGTGGCACTGAGACGCCTCACTTTCCAAGTAGTTTTGAGGGTTCCTGTGTTCACTGTTACAGCCTGTTAAAAGCCTGCAATCATCTTATAAGCGCATGTACACAAATAGCCTGAGAAACAACAATTCCTATGAAAGTAATGTTAAAGTATAGCATGTGTTTGATGGCTGAGACACCATTATCCGCCATTCAGATGGTGAGAGGAACTGTCAGTGGTGTCACAGCATCTTTAAATGGGCTTTCTGCTGGCTGTTTCCTCTCTTACGGCCACACCACCCTGAACACGCCCGATCTCGTCTGATCTCGGAAGCTAAGCAGGGTCGGGCCTGGTTAGTACTTGGATGGGAGACCGCCTGGGAATACCAGGTGCTGTAAGCTTTTTCCTCTCAGCTGTCACCAGAGGAGAGCGCTGTTGTTCCATCACCGCACACAGGGCGTTGAGAAACAAAGCTGCAATCATTCCAACTGTGTGTGTATGCAGGGCAGAGAGGTGGCAATGAGACGCCTCACTTTCCAAGTAGTTTTGAGGGTTCCTGTGTTCATTGTTACAGCCTGTTAAAAGCCTGCAATCATCTTATAAGCGCATGTACACAAAGAGCCTGAGAAACAACAATTCCTATGAAAGTAATGTTAAAGTATAGCATGTGTTTGATGGCTGAGACACCATTATCCGCCACTCAGATGGTGAGAGGAGTGGTGTCACAGCATCTTTAAATGGGCTTTCTGCTGGCTGTTTCCTCGCTTACGGCCACACCACCCTGAACACGCCCGATCTCATCTGATCTCGGAAGCTAAGCAGGTTCGGGCCTGGTTAGTACTTGGATGGTAGACCGCCTGGGAATACCAGGTGCTGTAAGCTTTTTCCTCTCAGCTGTCACCAGAGGAGGGCGCTGTTGCTCCATCACCGCACACAGGGCGTTGAGAAACAAAGCTGCAATCATTCCAGCTGTGTGTGTATGCAGGGCAGAGAGGTGGCACTGAGACGCCTCACTTTCCAAGTAGTTTTGAGGGTTCCTGTTGTCACTGTTACAGCCTGTTAAAAGCCTGCAATCATCTTATAAGCGCATGTACACAAATAGCCTGAGAAACAACAATTCCTATGAAAGTAATGTTAAAGTATAGCATGTGTTTGATGGCTGAGACACCATTATCCGCCACTCAGATGGTGAGAGGAACTGTCAGTGGGGTCACAGCATCTTTAAATGGGCTTTCTGCTGGCTGTTTCCTCGCTTACGGCCACACCACCCTGAACACGCCCGATCTCGTCTGATCTCGGAAGCTAAGCAGGGTAGGGCCTGGTTAGTACTTGGATGGGAGACCGCCTGGGAATACCAGGTGCTGTAAGCTTTTTCCTCTCAGCTGTCACCAGAGGAGGGCGCTGTTGCTCCATCACCGCACACAGGGCGTTGAGAAACAAAGCTGCAATCATTCCAGCTGTGTGTGTATGCAGGGCAGAGAGGTGGCAATGAGACGCCTCACTTTCCAAGTAGTTTTCAGGGTTCCTGTGTTCATTGTTACAGCCTGTTAAAAGCCTGCAATCATCTTATAAGCGCATGTACACAAATAGCCTGAGAAACAACAATTCCTATGAAAGTAATGTTAAAGTATAGCATGTGTTTGATGGCTGAGACACCATTATCCGCCACTCAGATGGTGAGAGGAACTGTCAGTGGTGTCACAGCATCTTTAAATGGGCTTTCTGCTGGCTGTTTCCTCGCTTACGGCCACACCACCCTGAACACGCCCGATCTCGTCTGATCTCGGAAGCTAAGCAGGGTCGGGCCTGGTTAGTACTTGGATGGGAGACCGCCTGGGAATACCAGGTGCTGTAAGCTTTTTCCTCTCAGCTGTCACCAGAGGAGGGCGCTGTTGCTCCATCACCGCACACAGGGCGTTGAGAAACAAAGCTGCAATCATTCCAGCTGTGTGTGTATGCAGGGCAGAGAGGTGGCAATGAGACGCCTCACTTTCCAAGTAGTTTTGAGGGTTCCTGTTGTCACTGTTACAGCCTGTTAAAAGCCTGCAATCATCTTATAAGCGCATGTACATAAATAGCCTGGGAAACAACAATTCCTATGAAAGTAACGTTAAAGTATAGCATGTGTTTGATGGCTGAGACACCATTATCCGCCACTCAGATGGTGAGAGGAACTGTCAGTGGTGTCACAGCATCTTTAAATGGGCTTTCTGCTGGCTGTTTCCTCGCTTACGGCCACACCACCCTGAACACGCCCGATCTCGTCTGATCTCGGAAGCTAAGCAGGGTCGGGCCTGGTTAGTACTTGGATGGGAGACCGCCTGAGAATACCAGGTGCTGTAAGCTTTTTCCTCTCAGCTGTCACCAGAGGAGGGCGCTGTTGCTCCATCACCGCACACAGGGCGTTGAGAAACAAAGCTGCAATCATTCCAGCTGTGTGTGTATGCAGGGCAGAGAGGTGGCAATGAGACGCCTCACTTTCCAAGTAGTTTTGAGGGTTCCTGTTGTCACTGTTACAGCCTGTTAAAAGCCTGCAATCATCTTATAAGCGCATGTACATAAATAGCCTGGGAAACAACAATTCCTATGAAAGTAACGTTAAAGTATAGCATGTGTTTGATGGCTGAGACACCATTATCCGCCACTCAGATGGTGAGAGGAACTGTCAGTGGTGTCACAGTATCTTTAAATGGGCTTTCTGCTGGCTGTTTCCTCGCTTACGGCCACACCACCCTGAACACGCCCGATTTCGTCTGATCTCGGAAGCTAAGCAGGGTCGGGCCTGGTTAGTACTTGGATGGGAGACCGCCTGGGAATACCAGGTGCTGTAAGCTTTTTCCTCTCAGCTGTCACCAGAGGAGGGCGCTGTTGCTCCATCACCGCACACAGGGCGTTGAGAAACAAAGCTGCAATCATTCCAGCTGTGTGTGTATGAAGGGCAGAGAGGTGGCACTGAGACACCCCACTTTCCAAGTAGTTTTGAGTGTTCCTGCTGTCACTGTTACAGCCTGTTAAAAGCCTGCAATCATCTTATAAGCGCATGTACACAAATAGCCTGAGAAACAACAATTCCTATGAAAGTAATGTTAAAGTATAGCATGTGTTTGATGGCTGAGACACCATTATCCGCCACTCAGATGGTGAGAGGAACTGTCAGTGGTGTCACAGCATCTTTAAATGGGCTTTCTGCTGGCTGTTTCCTCGCTTACGGCCACACCACCCTGAACACGCCCGATCTCGTCTGATCTCGGAAGCTAAGCAGGGTCGGGCCTGGTTAGTACTTGCATGGGAGACCGCCTGGGAATACCAGGTGCTGTAAGCTTTTTCCTCTCAGCTGTCACCAGATGAGGGCGCTGTTGCTCCATCACCGCACACAGGGCGTTGAGAAACAAAGCTGCAATCATTCCAGCTGTGTGTGTATGCAGGGCAGAGAGGTGGCACTGAGACGCCTCACTTTCCAAGTAGTTTTGAGGGTTCCTGTTGTCACTGTTACAGCCTGTTAAAAGCCTGCAATCATCTTATAAGCGCATGTACACAAATAGCCTGAGAAACAACAATTCCTATGAAAGTAATGTTAAAGTATAGCATGTGTTTGATGGCTGAGACACCATTATCCGCCACTCAGATGGTGAGAGGAACTGTCAGTGGTGTCACAGCATCTTTAAATGGGCTTTCTGCTGGCTGTTTCCTCGCTTACGGCCACACTACCCTGAACACGCCCGATCTCGTCTGATCTCGGAAGCTAAGCAGGGTCGGGCCTGGTTAGTACTTGGATGGGAGACCGCCTGGGAATACCAGGTGCTGTAAGCTTTTTCCTCTCAGCTGTCACCAGAGGAGGGCGCTGTTGCTCCATCACCGCACACAGGGCGTTGAGAAACAAAGCTGTAATCATTCCAGCTGTGTGTGTATGAAGGGCAGAGAGGTGGCACTGAGACGCCCCACTTTCCAAGTAGTTTTGAGTGTTCCTGCTGTCACTGTTACAGCCTGTTAAAAGCCTGCAATCATCTTATAAGCGCATGTACACAAATAGCCTGAGAAACAACAATTCCTATGAAAGTAATGTTAAAGTATAGCATGTGTTTGATGGCTGAGACACCATTATCCGCCACTCAGATGGTGAGAGGAACTGTCAGTGGTGTCACAGCATCTTTAAATGGGCTTTCTGCTGGCTGTTTCCTCGCTTACGGCCACACCACCCTGAACACGCCCGATCTCGTCTGATCTCGGAAGCTAAGCAGGGTCCGGCCTGGTTAGTACTTGGATGGGAGACCGCCTGGGAATACAAGGTGCTGTAAGAGTTTTCCTCTCAGCTGTCACCAGAGGAGGGCGCTGTTGCTCCATCACCGCACGCAGGGCTTTGAGAAACAAAGCTGCAATCATTCCAGCTGTGTGTGTATGCAGGGCAGAGAGGTGGCACTGAGACGCCTCACTTTCCAAGTAGTTTTGAGGGTTCCTGTTGTCACTGTTACAGCCTGTTAAAAGCCTGCAATCATCTTATAAGCGCATGTACACAAATAGCCTGAGAAACAACAATTCCTATGAAAGTAATGTTAAAGTATAGCATGTGTTTGATAGCTGAGACACCATTATCCGCCACTCAGATGGTGAGAGGAACTGTCAGTGGTGTCACAGCATCTTTAAATGGGCTTTCTGCTGGCTGTTTCCTCGCTTACGGCCACACCACCCTGAACACGCCCGATCTCGTCTGATCTCGGAAGCTAAGCAGGGTCGGGCCTGGTTAGTACTTGGATGGGAGACCGCCTGGGAATACCAGGTGCTGTAAGCTTTTTCCTCTCAGCTGTCACCAGAGGAGGGTGCTGTTGCTCCATCACCGCACACAGGGCGTTGAGAAACAAAGCTGCAATCATTCCAGCTGTGTGTGTATGCAGGGCAGAGAGGTGGCACTGAGACACCCCACTTTCCAAGTAGTTTTGAGTGTTCCTGCTGTCACTGTTACAGCCTGTTAAAAGCCTGCAATCATCTTATAAGCGCATGTACACAAATAGCCTGAGAAACAACTATTCCTATGAAAGTAATGTTAAAGTATAGCATGTGTTTGATGGCTGAGACACCATTATCCGCCACTCAGATGGTGAGAGGAACTTTCAGTGGTGTCACAGCATCTTTAAATGGGCTTTCTGCTGGCTGTTTCCTCGCTTACGGCCACACCACCCTGAACACGCCCGATCTCGTCTGATCTCGGAAGCTAAGCAGGGTCGGGCCAGGTTAGTACTTGCATGGGAGACCGCCTGGGAATACCAGGTGCTGTAAGCTTTTTCCTCTCAGCCTTCACCAGAGGAGGGCGCTGTTGCTCCATCACCGCACACAGGGCGTTGAGAAACAAAGCTGCAATCATTCCAGCTGTGTGTGTATGCAGGGCAGAGAGGTGGCAATGAGACGCCTCACTTTCCAAGTAGTTTTGAGGGTTCCTGTGTTCACTGTTACAGCCTGTTAAAAGCCTGCAATCATCTTATAAGCGCATGTACACAAATAGCCTGAGAAACAACAATTCCTATGAAAGTAATGTTAAAGTATAGCATGTGTTTGATGGCTGAGACACCATTATCCGCCACTCAGATGGTGAGAGGAACTGTCAGTGGTGTCACAGCATCTTTAAATGGGCTTTCTGCTGGCTGTTTCCTCGCTTACCGCCACACCACCCTGAACACGCCCGATCTCGTCTGATCTCGGAAGCTAAGCAGGGTCGGGCCAGGTTAGTACTTGCATGGGAGACCGCCTGGGAATACCAGGTGCTGTAAGCTTTTTCCTCTCAGCCTTCACCAGAGGAGGGCGCTGTTGCTCCATCACCGCACACAGGGCGTTGAGAAACAAAGCTGCAATCATTCCAGCTGTGTGTGTATGCAGGGCAGAGAGGTGGCAATGAGACGCCTCACTTTCCAAGTAGTTTTGAGGGTTCCTGTGTTCACTGTTACAGCCTGTTAAAAGCCTGCAATCATCTTATAAGCGCATGTACACAAATAGCCTGAGAAACAACAATTCCTATGAAAGTAATGTTAAAGTATAGCATGTGTTTGATGGCTGAGACACCATTATCCGCCACTCAGATGGTGAGAGGAACTGTCAGTGGTGTCACAGCATCTTTAAATGGGCTTTCTGCTGGCTGTTTCCTCGCTTACCGCCACACCACCCTGAACACGCCCGATCTCGTCTGATCTCGGAAGCTAAGCAGGGTCGGGCCTGGTTAGTACTTGCATGGGAGACCGCCTGGTAATACCAGGTGCTGTATGCTTTTTCCTCTCAGCTGTCACCAGAGGAGGGCGCTGTTGCTCCATCTCTGCACACAGGGCGTTGAGAAACAAAGCTGCAATCATTCCAGCTGTGTGTGTATGCAGGGCAGAGAGGTGGCAATGAGACGCCTCACTTTCCAAGTAGTTTTGAGGGTTCCTGTGTTTACTGTTACAGCCTGTTAAAAGCCTGCAATCATCTTATAAGCGCATGTACACAAATAGCCTGAGAAACAACAATTCCTATGAAAGTAATGTTAAAGTATAGCATGTGTTTGATGGCTGAGACACCATTATCCGCCACTCAGATGGTGAGAGGAGTGGTGTCACAGCATCTTTAAATGGGCTTTCTGCTGGCTGTTTCCTCGCTTACGGCCACACCACCCTGAACACGCCCGATCTCGTCTGATCTCGGAAGCTAAGCAGGGTTGGGCCTGGTTAGTACTTGGATGGGAGACCGCCTGGGAATACCAGGTGCTGTAAGCTTTTTCCTCTCAGCTGTCACCAGAGGAGGGCGCTGTTGCTCCATCACCGCACACAGGGCGTTGAGAAACAAAGCTGCAATCATTCCAGCTGTGTGTGTATGCAGGGCAGAGAGGTGGCACTGAGACACCCCACTTTCCAAGTAGTTTTGAGTGTTCCTGCTGTCACTGTTACAGCCTGTTAAAAGCCTGCAATCATCTTATAAGCGCATGTACACAAATAGCCTGAGAAACAACTATTCCTATGAAAGTAATGTTAAAGTATAGCATGTGTTTGATGGCTGAGACACCATTATCCGCCACTCAGATGGTGAGAGGAGTGGTGTCACAGCGAATCTTTAAATGGGCTTTCTGCTGGCTGTTTCCTCGCTTACGGCCACACCACCCTGAACACGCCTGATCTCGTCTGATCTCGGAAGCTAAGCAGGGTCGGGCCTGGTTAGTACTTGGACGGGAGACCGCCTGGGAATACCAGGTGCTGTAAGCTTTTTCCTCTCAGCTGTCACCAGAGGAGGGCGCTGTTGCTCCATCACCGCACACAGGGCGTTGAGAAACAAAGCTGCAATCATTCCAGCTGTGTGTGTTTGCAGGGCAGAGAGGTGGCACTGAGACATCTCACTTTCCAAGTAGTTTTGAGGGTTCCTGTTGTCACTGTTACAGCCTGTTAAAAGCCTGCAATCATCTTATAAGCGCATGTACACAAATAGCCTGAGAAACAACAATTCCTATGAAAGTAATGTTAAAGTATAGCATGTGTTTGATGGCTGAGACACCATTATCCGCCACTCAGATGGTGAGAGGAACTGTCAGTGGGGTCACAGCATCTTTAAATGGGCTTTCTGCTGGCTGTTTCCTCGCTTACGGCCACACCACCCTGAACAAGTCCGATCTTGTCTGATCTCGTAAGCTAAGCAGGGTCGGGCCTGGTTAGTACTTGCATGGGAGACCGCCTGGGAATACCAGGTGCTGTAAGCTTTTTCCTCTCAGCTGTCACCAGATGAGGGCACTGTTGCTCCATCACCGCACACAGGGCGTTGAGAAACAAAGCTGCAATCATTTTAAGCTGTGTGTGTATGCAGGGCAGAGAGGTGGCACTGA